>NW_006922670.1:243178-244974 GCF_000298275.1 Orycteropus afer afer
CAATCCTTTGAAGATACCTAAATATAATTCTTTTGAATTCCTTATCAGAGAGTTCCAATGCTGCTTCTTCCTCAGGGATGTGTTCTGGGTCTGTATCCTGGTCTCTTGTTTCTACCACTTTATCTTGTTTCTTTGTGTGGATTTTGATGGTCTGTTGTCTTCAAGGCATCATGGTATTGTATTAAGATCTCTGTTAATCGTTTTTGAAGAGCAACCAAGGGTGATTCGGGCTCTTCTTGGTGGTTTTTTATCATTGGTCCATTGGTGGAGAAGGAGGTGCTGGCTCTTGATCAGTAAGTGAAGTTGCAGGAGGTGTGGGTGTACTTGTATCTTTAGGGACTGTTGCTGTCTCCCAGTCAGTTAGGCAAAAATTACAATTGAATAACCATCAAAAAACTAAAAACACATGGACAAAAAATACACCTTGAAATCACACAGGACCAATAACCCAAAAAAAAAGAAAAAGGGGAGAAAAGAAGAAGAAAACAGTCAAATCTGCAATAGCTGTGGATAGGTCACTGAGAGGAAAAAGGTAGAGAAGGAGAATAATGAAGAAAGAAAACAAATAAAGAAACAAACAAATAATACAAAAAAAAAAAAAGCAAAACAAAAACCAACAAGGGACGGAGTTAACCACTAGTTGTTGTTGTTGTTGTTGTTAAGAACTAACAGATCTGTCCTGGAGGAAGTGCAGCCAGAATGCTCCTTGGAAGCAAGAATAGCCACTAGAGAAAAGACAAAAAGGAAAAAAGAAAAAAAAAAGGTGTAAACTAGGACCTTTTCAGTCATGCAATGCATTTCCAGAGAGTTCTTGGGGTTACTGGAAAGCAGAACCTCTTAAGCCCTTGGAATCTGGTAGAGCGCTGTCTCTTTATGTTGTCTCTAGCTGTTGGTTACATGTTGATTTGTTTTGTCTTGGTTTTATGGTTTAATATTTTGAAAAGGTGAAGCTGGTGTGTTTTATTTTATTATTGCTTCAAGTGTGTTTGGTCACTCTGCTGTTTTCTTTGTGATGGTGTAATCACTCTGTATAGTGTGGATGAGTGTTTCTGTTTTTTGTAAAGAGGGTTTATAGTTCGAAGCAGAAGGTTTTATGGTAATTGGCTGAATATGGTTTCTTCTATTGAATGAGTGACGTTATTGGCGTAGAAGGTGGGAGCAGAAGAAGGAAAGCTTGGTGTTGCTAATGTTGGATTCTAGGGCTTTGAGCAGGCTATTATTGATGACGTATTTATTTGCAAGACCACAGCTCAAACTCAGGGAAGATTTCTATTGTTAGGGCATCGCAACTTTCCGCCAATTTCAGGCACACTCAAAGACCCCACCTCCGTGGCCCCACAGTGCCAAAGAACGGCTACAAGGCAAAATTCCCAGACTGCATTTTCTTCTCTCTCCCTGTCCCGTCTGCCTGCAATGCTGAAGCAATCCCGCCAGACCGCTAATGGCCAGCTCTGGAGTTTGTCTGTGATACTGCCCACCTGTAGTTCCATAGATGCACACAATTTCAGCTGTGTTGGAGTTGGGGGAGTACCTGCTAGTGACCTGCAGTCCCGATCTCTGTGACAAAGAAAAGCATGATTTCTCCCAGTCTGACCCTAGCCCACTCTGTGACCCACTGGGAGGGGAGGGAGTTAGCCTTCTTGCTGGTTGCAACAGTGAGTTCTCCACCGAATCTCAGCAGAGGTGCCCGTGTCTGCCAGCACCCAAATGACCCAAATTACTGACAAAATCAGCTGCTGGAGACAGGTCTCTGCCGCTGCCCACTGGAATATTAGAGTGGTTACTGGTGTGCTGTT
>NW_006922670.1:245074-245893 GCF_000298275.1 Orycteropus afer afer
AGTAGACAGTGACTTCCCCAGGAAAGTTTCCAATGCCTCTCTTGGGTACCCATCTGTCCTCTGCCAGTAGCTCTTTCCTAAATAATCTCCCTATGCCTTTCCTCTAATTCTGCTCTTCTGTGTTTGGTGCACTCTGATCCAGTGAGCTGTTCAGAGCACCAAAGTTCCTAATTCAAACTGTTGTGCCTAGTTTTCCAAGACCTTAGATGCCAGAGGGAAAAAACATGCTGCTCACTGGCAAGACTCCATTTTGAATCCTTTAAGCTTTTAAATTCAGCCTACAAATCTGGTTATGCTAATTATAAGATCAGCAAAGGTTAGTAATAAATTTTTATGGAACTTTTGATTAATATTGGTCTCCACTTCTAAACTTGTTTAATTAAACTATTTAGTCCATTTTATAAATGAGAAAAGTGAAGGTCAGAGACATTTAGTTACATTCTCAAGGTCACAGGGTCCCAGATATGTCTGACTAATCAGTCTCATGCTCTTTCCATTAAAACATTGTCTCTCATAATAATGTATATTTTATTTCACAGACTCTACCTTTTTTTCTATAAGGGTGCTCTGGTGGTGTAGTGCCTAAAGCACTTGACTGCTAACCAGAAGGTTAGCGGTTAAAACCCACCAGCGTCTCCTAGGAAGGAAGGTTGGGCAATCTACTTCCATAGTGATACCGCCTTGGAAACCCAAGGAGGGGTCACTGTGAGTCAAATCAACTCGATGGCAGTGTTTGTTTTTGGGAGCTCTGGTAGCATAGTGCCTAAGGCACTTGACTGCTAACCAGGAGGCTGGCAGTTCAAACCCACCAGCCACTCC
>NW_006922670.1:246093-247658 GCF_000298275.1 Orycteropus afer afer
CCATAGTGATACTGCCTCGGAAACCCAAGGAGGAGGGGTCACTATGAGTTGGATCCGACTTGACGGCACATAACAACAACAACAACCTTCTTTTCTCTTTTGTCTTAAAAAAAAAAAAACAAAAAAAAAACTCACTGCTATTTACTGTGACTCATAGAGACCTGTCCTTGGATTTCCGAGGTGTTATCTCTATGGAAGTAGATTGCCCAACCTTCTTCTGAGGTGTGGCTGGTGGGTTTGAACTGCCAGCCTTCTAGTTAGCAGTCAAATGCTTTAAGCACTACACCACCAGAGCTCCCACTCTCTTTGGTCTATTTGCTCTATATTCTTAAAATATGTGAGATATTATATAGACTATGATCAGGATACAACTTCCAGGGAAAGATTACTAGAAGTTTTTGGATATTTTCTTCCCCACATGGGAATTTTGGAGGTAAAAGCTCTCCCCAAATGACAGTGGTACAAGGCTGGGAGACAGGCCTTTTTATTCCCCCAATATTTATTGTGATTTGGGTGAAAGTTTTCAAAGCAAATTCACTTTCCATACAGCAGCTCACAAACCCTTTGTCTCATGATATTGACTTCAATTTCCCACAATGCAACAGCTCCCCTCCCACCCCTTCCCCATAGTTACCTCTTCCTTGTGTCCTTCCCTCCCATGCACTCCTGCCCCCTGAGCTATCTCCCTGTACATACACAGCCCTTCTGTTCTCCCAGGATTGATCTCTCCAAGGAATGCATCTACCTAATGCAATTGTTCAGCTCATATGCCTGTCTTTTGTTTGGCTGGAAGCCATAGGAGTGGGTTCAGTTCCAGACCTGAAGGGCAGCTAGGGGCTATAGTCTCAGGGGTTTCACTAGGCTCTATCAGATGAGCAAACCTGCCCCCCGCCTTATTTTTAAATGATTTCAAGTTTTGTTCCACATTGCTCTCCCATTCTACCCAGTATCTCCTACTTAGATCCCCCGCTGAGTGGTTGACTGTGGTAGCTGGGCACCATCTAGTCCTTCTGGTCTCATAGTCCTATAGGCTGAGGATCACATGCTGTAACAGTCACTTGGACCAATTGTTCCCACATGTCTTTGGTTTTCTTCATTCTTCTTTTCTCTGGACAAGGAAAGACCCATTGTTGTATCTAGATAGCTGCTTGCAAGCTTTTAAGATCCCAGTTGCTACTCACCAAAGTAAGATGTGGAACAACATTTTTGTGTAGTATGTTATGCCAATTGAGCTTCATGTCCTCTGCGACCATGGTCCTGAGCCCACAGGTCCAACTACTTGCTCCCTCTAGGTAGCTGCCTGTGGCAAAAAAAAGTGACAACAACCTTGTCCCTTGTGAGTCCTACTATATACCTGAGAATTCGTACAGAACATACAAATACAATTGTAGAAACATTGTCTGCCAACCCTATACATGGTCACGGGCATACTACCCCATGCAGAGACATACCTAATAGTTCAGCGAGGCAGGCCTTTTTTGTTCTCTTGCCCAGACAACAGTTTCTTGCTCTGGTAGCATAGTGCCTAAGGCACTTGACTGCTAACCAGAAAGCTGGTGGTTCAA
>NW_006922670.1:247984-248741 GCF_000298275.1 Orycteropus afer afer
TTTTGGTTTTAATACAGATCCTCTGAGATATGACCCAGTGCTCTGACCTAACACTTCATAGATATACTCAGCTCTTCTGGGCACCTAAATTGTCCTGTTGTAAACCATGTTGGGAGGATTGTGGGTGTGTCATCAGGAATGACAGCTACATCTCAGTATCTTGAAACAAGTGAATTGTTGCCATGAAGAGTTGAAAGAAGCTTTGCATTCAAAAAAACCTCAGGGTGTACTTCAAACTCCACACTTACTAAATGAGTTACCAAACCACAATCAGCTATGTCTGCATCTGTATTAGGGGAATTGACCTACCTGTTAGGGTCTTTGGAAGTTACAAATGTAAAGAGCCCAGCACCAATTAGAGACTAAATCAAGGTTATGATTGAGACCGTCTGTCTCTGTGTCTTCCCCTCAACACTCTGGGCTGATGAAGATCAAAGACCTTGTCTGGGTCATCTCTCTATTCTTCATATATCCTGAGCACCACCCAGCAGAAAGTAGGTGTCACAAGCAAAGCTGAAACAAGCTTGTTCTTTTTTAAATGCATTTTATTGAAATATAATATATGTACAGTGAAATACACAAAACTAAAGTGACATGGGTCAATGCATTTTTTTTTTTTTTGCAGTATTCCCTCCCCTCCCCTCTCGCCCCTGGCAACCAATAAAGTTTCCCTCCATATATAAACCTTTCCTTGACCCTCCACAACAACGAACTAATACTATATTTGTCCTTCTGTGATTGACTTATTTCACTCAGC
>NW_006922670.1:249067-249676 GCF_000298275.1 Orycteropus afer afer
AACTTTCTAAGGAATTGCCATATTGCTTTCCACAGTGGTTGTGTCACTTCACAGTCACACAAGCAGTATGAGAGTCCCGATTTCTCCACATCCCCACAAGCGTTTGTTATTTTCTGTCTCATTGAACCTTGCCATCAGTGCTGGGGTGAGACAGTATATCTCATTGTTGTTTTGATTTCTGTATCTCTGATGGTCAATGATTGTGAGCATCTTTTTATGTATTAGCTGACCACCTGAATATCCTCCTTGATGAAGTGTCTATTCATGTCTTCTGCCCATTTTTCAATTAGATTGTTAATTCCTTTGATGTTGAGGCATTGGAGTTTCCCATCAATCTTAGAGATAAGTCCCTTGCCAGATATGTATTTATCAGCAAATATACATTTGTTGCTGTCATTTTTGTCATGTGCTTTTTCATTGTGTCGATTTCTTTGTTCCATATAATTTTCTATGCTGAGCTTGTTTTGTTTATGGATCATGTTATCACTTCCTTTATTGCTATTGTTTTAGTATGTGCTGAATATTTATGCTGGTCCTCTTTTTTATTTTGATGTGAAGGTTTATCATTTTTCTTTGAGGTTGCCCTGTGATTTATAGTTTTCTTCCCAA
>NW_006922670.1:251621-256920 GCF_000298275.1 Orycteropus afer afer
TGCCTAATCCACTTCTGTGTAGTTCCTTTCAAAACTCAGGGTTCCAGGATTCTCTTCTGTATCTCTGTCAATTGGTTTTTCATTTCTTTGTTGAAGAGGGTCTATGTCACTTGTCTGCCCATTCTTCCATCTTACGGGAAGTCCCAAGGCTATAATCTTTGTGAAAGTTGACTGTTACATATTTCTGCCTGCCACATCTTTCTCCCGCTGAGCAGTTGGTGAGTTGGAACCATCAACCTTTCGGTTAGTAGCTGAGCACTTGAATTGAACTCATAGTGACCCCTCCTTGGATTTCCCAGGTGGTATCACTACCAACAGGCTTGTTCTTAAACTGAAAATTGAAGGGGTTCAACTTCTTTCTTTGAAACTCTGATATTTTGTATTTCTATAGAAATGTGACCCAGCCCCTGAGCCTTCCAGACCTTTTGACTACTTACTTAAAAATTCACAGTAATTTTCTAGGTTAACATCAAATTTCTTTAAGTTGTTTTTAGAGATGAAAAGCTTCAACCTGACGCAACCAGCCCAAAGCAGTTTTGCAGGTGAAGACTTGATATTTTGAAAGGATTATCAGCACTGGAGCTCAAGTTGAATTAAAATTAACCTATTGCTTTAATTTGAGATGAGACCAGTCAGAGTGAACCACTAGTCTTGGCCAACCACTTTGTCCCATAAACTTGTAACCAATGTTCACTTTGAGGAGTCAGAGCTGAGGAACTGTCCTCCTGACTCCTGAAATAAGGCTACTTTCTTATTCTCAAAGACTGGTATCCATTGATTGGATTTTGTGCACACTGGGCAGGAACCTATGTTTGGTTTAGTTTCAATTTTTTATGACCAAAATGGGACCTTAAAGTTTCTGAGACCTGTCTGGCCAGAGCCAGAGCCAGGCACCCCTTCAGAGTGTGGACCAACTCTCCTCTGAACTCCAGCATGCACCAAACCACATACGGGGGGCATGGGGGAGACAAGTGAGTTTTCCAGCCATGACCAATGCAGTTCCTAACCCAGGTAAATTTCTTCCTCTTCTCCTTCTCCTTTTCTTCTTCCTCCTCCTCCTCCTTCTTCTTCTCCTTCTTTAAATTTTTATTATGATTTGGGTAAAAGTTAACAGAGCAAAATAATTTTCCATACACATTTTCTTTCATGACATTGACTGCAATTCCCCACAATGTAATAGCTCTCTTCCCACTTCCTCCTTGTAGTTACCTCTTCCCTGTTTCCTTCTTCTCTATGCACTCCTGCCCCCTTGAGATGTCTCCTTGTGCAAATCCTGCCCTTCTGTTCTCCCATGATTGATCATTCTAAGGAGTGTATCTATCTAATGTAAATGTTCACCCTATATGCCTGTCTAGTGTTTGGCTGGAAGCCACAGGAGTGAGTTCAATTCCAGATCTGAAGAGTAACTGGGAGTCATAGTCTTACAGGTCTCACAAGGTTCTATCAGACCAGTAAACCTGGTCATTTTAAGGTTTTTTGTTTTGTTCCACATTGTTCTCTCACTTTATCCAGGATCTCCAGCACTGATCCCTTTCTGAATGGTTGACAGTGGTAGCTGGGAACCATCTACTTCTTGTGTTCTCATGGTCACATAGGCTGAAGATTGCATGGTCCACTAGTCCCTTGGACTAATTGTTTCCATTTTTTTCCCCCATTCTTGTTTGCTCTGGATGAGGAGAGACCCATTGCTGCATCTAGATGGCTGCTTGGAACCTTTTAAGATCCCAGTTGCTACTCACCAAAGTAGGATGTACAACAATGTTTTTGTATACCAAGGCACTTCCTTCTTTAAAAACTAGAAACTAGTTTGGTTCAAGGCATCTTTAGGTCATTTTGTCTTATAGGAGTAAAGTAATAAAAAACACATTGACACAATGTTGCTGGGTCAGGCACAGCTCTTATGCACTTTCTGGGAGGTTGATATTTGACTAGATACTTCCATGAGTGTGTTTCTGGGCTGTTGAAATGCAGTAGCAGTCTCAGTTCTTTTTTTGACCTTAGGCAAGCATGACTTGAATCCTATGAGGTTCTGGTTCTGTTATGCATTTTTTTTGGGGGGGAGGTTGATGTTTAACTAGATACTACCAGAAGGATACTTCTGGTTCTGAAATTGATTCTGGTTTTGGTTTTAAGTGTCATGGTAATAACTATCTAGTGTGTGAATGTAAGTGGGTGCTGGAAACTGAATGGGATAACAGACAAATATTCTATGAAAAGGAAAATATAAATTTTGTTTTGTAACTTGGTTTCAATATCAATTACAAACAGGTAATAAATGACCAGAGAATGACTTGCTGAACTACAATACCATCTTACTGTTAGACGTTTTTGTAAAATAGAATAGAAATGGGATGAAGTCCTGCCAAAGGTCCAAGGAGGTCACATCTTCTGACTTCCTCTAACCTCACAAGAGGAAGACAGAATCACCATCAGCAGCCCAAAGCCCATTCCTGTGAGGCCAGACATGCTGCTTCCCTCCAGCCCTTTCACCAACACCAAAACCAACCGTTCCTCTTGCACCACCCACCAACTCTCTGCTAGGTTTGATAATTCGCTGCACTGGCCACACAGAACTCACAGATTATGGGGTTTATTAGCGAAGTGCCAGGCTACAATTCAAGTTCAGGAACAATGTGCAGTCTCTCTCAGCCTGCCGTCTCTCAACCAACAGTCTCTCTCCCAGCAGTGTGTGTCTCTCGGTGTCTCTTTCTCATCAATGTGTGTCTCTTGGTGTTTCTCTCTTAGCAATATATGTCTGTCAGGAGCATGTTTCTCTCAGCAGCATATCTTTCTCAGCCAGCAGTCAGAGAGATTTCTTCTTCCTCTATAAGGGCTCCTTTTGAGCCTGGCAGAGTGACCACTAACCAATCCCCACATCAGAATTCTATACACCTGAGAGAGAGCAAACTTCCCAGAAAATTACTTTGTGCTGCTCCCAACAGAAATACCCCAGGTGGATAACTTTAACAATCGGGAGCTACTCAGTTGCTCACAGCAAATCCCACCACAGAGTTTACAAAGACTTATGGCTGGAAAAGCCACACTATGTAATTTACTACATCACAAGTCCCCTATGCCCAGGTCTTTATTACTCTTACCAAAATAAGAATCTTCTAAGGAAATGTAAATTATGATGCAGGTAGTTTGTGGCAAGAAGCTGAAAGATCAACAGCTTCCAGTCCTCCAAGGCTCAAAGGACCCTTACCCCTTGGACCTGCTGTGGTCAGCAGCCCCACACCCTTATTTTCTGGAGCTGGACCTACCAATAGATCCATGACTACCCCACTGGTAGCCCTAAATGTTGCTCCAGCAAAACTCCAACTGCAGCCCAAGCGGCTGCCCCTCCTGAAATGCTAGCAGTAATTTACCTGCTATTTCCTGGGGTCCCCTACTTGCCACAAACCCAGTCTCAAGAATGATCCCCCCTGCATATACCCATAGTGGTGTACAATTTGGCCAGGGGTTAACTCAGTCTCCAACAGGGCAGTACTCCCTAAGGAAGTTGTGAGGCTTTCTAGGCATGGCTGGATTTTATAGAATCTGGATCACAAAATGTAGACTCATGGCCAAACCTTTGTACCAAGCAATCCAGGGAAGTGACTCTGATCCCCTTGTGTGGTCCACTGAATGCCAAGCAGCTATTCCACAGAATAAAGAGACGCTAATGTCGGCCCCTGCCTTAGGGCTGCCAGACTTTAAAAAGCCTTTTGAACTGTACATCTACGAGTAACAGGGAATAGCACTTGGCATACTAACTCAGACTCTGGGACTCTGGAAGAAACTAGTCACATGCTTCTCCAAACAGCTGGACCTTGTGGCCCAGGAATGACCCAGTTGCCTTCAGGCAGTTGCTGCAACTTGTGAGCTCATAACAGAAGTAGAGAAATTCATGCTGGGTCAACTCACTATTATCTTTTCCCCACACTGTGTGCTTCCCCTCCTAGAACAGAAATGAGGTCTGTGGCTGACACCAAATGCCAAGCAATCCTGTTGCATAACCCAGTCATGCTCTGCAGAAGGAAGACTTGGCTATTTACTTCAGTTAAGATTTACAGCCTCAGAAACTCAATGGGGGTTGCTATGAGTCAGAAATGACTTGATGGCACTGAGTTTTGTTTTGTTTTGTTTTGGTTTTGTTTTTGCTCATTTCTGAAGAGACCTCCTGGCACCTCAGCCCAGAAGGTAGAGATCATTGCGGTAAATATTTATACTAATTCCAGGTCTCAGTCTTCATGCACAGGGAGAATATTGGAAAGAAAGAGACTACTAACTTCAGGAAACAAAGAAATTAAGCATGCAAAAGCCACAGAGGTAGCAGTTGTTCACTGTCCTGGGTGCCAAAAGAGAGACTCACAAATAATGAAAGGAAGACAACTGGCTGACCAAACACCAAAACATGCAGCTAAAACTAAGAACTGAAACCCCTATGAGCTGTCTAGCTCTAATTCCTGAATTTCACCTCCCATCAGGGTATTGTTTGGGCAGACAAATGGGGTTTTGACACAGAAAGCAGAAGAGAAGGATGAATATATAACTCACAGGGACAAGTTTTAGTTCTCAAGAATTTACTATACCCCATTACCAAGGCTGCCCATAAGAACACCTACTATGGAAGGGATGCATTTTCCAGCTGGCTATGCAGACTCATCAGAGTGGCCTTTAGACCTTCTCCCATGTCTGGAGTACAAGTTTCAGGCAGGACCAGGAAAAGACTGGCAAGTGAATTTTACTGTGATGCCTCCAGGAACCAGAAGTTTCAAGTGTTTGTTAGTTTTTGTAGATACCATCACTGGATGGGTGGAGCCCTTCCCATACCATCTGGAGATATCTACAGAAGTATTAAAAAAAATCATTCCCTGATTTGGCCTACCTTACTCTATCCAAAGCAACAACAGATTCACCAGAAAGACACAGATGAATCATACCTTAAAGAAAACTTTAGGCTAACTGTGCCAATAAACCAACTTACCTTGTATCAAAATTTTGCCATTGCCCCCTGAGAGTCAGAGTGGTCCCTAGAGGAAGGTTTCAGTTAAGCCCCTATGAAATATTATACAGTAGACCCTTTCTAAAGGCAGCTTTCATTACAAAAGATTTGTAATTAAAGCAAATGGTTACATGAAATGGTGAAAAGAAATGCAATAAAATTTGAAACCAAATCAGGCCCAGTATGACCTGGTTTTTACCCCTCGTAAGTCTGTTAGCTTGTTTCCTCCTCCTAAACTTATTAACTGTAGTAGTTAAGTTTGTTTGTCAACTTGGCTAGGCCTGGTTGAGTGGCTTGGCAGCTGGATTTAGT
>NW_006922670.1:257110-259306 GCF_000298275.1 Orycteropus afer afer
GGGAATGGTCTCTAGCTTATGGCATGCTTGAACCCTGCATGTAGCTATGTCCTTGTTCAGCAGCCTGCCATGCTCTGCCAACCTCGGGACTTTCAATGTACATGAATTAATGGCCTGCCATGTGGTTTGGTAACATCGGGACTGTGCCTTTTTACTTGTCAACCTTGGGCTTGTCAGCCTCAGCAGCCAGCAGCTGCCTAAGTGAATAAAAGCCTCTAGCTTGAGTGGACCAGGAGCAGGAGGCAGAGTTGAAGCCCAAGGCTGAGGGGCTTTCACCCAGCCACTAGAGCCTGGCAATTTGAACTTGGACTTAAAGCCTCCACATTGTAAGAATAAATTCCTGTTTGTTAAAATCATCCCATTGGTGGTATATTTTTGTCAGAGCGGCACTAGGTAACCAGAATATTAACCAAATTTATATTTTTAGCTGGTTGTAGGAATTTTTCTTGTCTTGTCTTGCCAGGACCCCAAAGAGCTGGCCAATGAGTAAACAAAGCAGTTATCCTCCATGGGTGAGTACATATATGATTGCAATCTAAGTTCTAGAAATTCAGAAAGATTGAGAAGGTCAGTTCCATGCTGGCAATCCAAGAAACTGCCATTACTTTTGATTTCTGAGCAGTTGAGTGAGGCTGAGTGGTCCAGTTTTTCAAGATATCTTCATTTCTTCTTGGTCTTTGCATTCTTTGTACTCCTAGTTGTGTTGTTTTTCTGATTTTAGTCATTGGAAATAATCAGAGTATCCCCAAGTGTAGTAACCCCTTGAGTTTGCCTCAAGTCAGCAGGATGTAGCCAGAAAATTCAATGCTCCCACGTTCCCGATGATTAAAGAATTGTCACAATTCAAGGGGGGATTTGTAACCTAGCCTCTGAACCTGCAGTCCTTGTGAGCACTTATTTGGTAATTGACAGCAATTCCAG
This sequence comes from Orycteropus afer afer, assembly GCF_000298275.1. NCBI lineage: Eukaryota > Metazoa > Chordata > Mammalia > Tubulidentata > Orycteropodidae > Orycteropus > Orycteropus afer. The sequence continues at coordinate 258,032 of NW_006922670.1, forward strand.
GCTAGCATTAACATCTTTTGAGTTGTTTTTTAGAGACCAATAGCTTCAACCTGCAGGCAACCAGCCCAAAACAGTTTTTCAGGTGAAAATACTTGATATTTTGGAAGGACTGTCAGCACCAGAGCCCGAGTTGAATTAAAGTTAATCTGTGCCTTTAATTTGAGGCAAGAGCATTCTGAGCCTACCACTAGATTTGGCCAATCTCTTCGCTCCATAAATTTGTAACCCATGCTCACTTTGAGGGGTCAGAACTGAGAAACTGTTCTCCTCATCCCTGCAATAAAGCTATTTTCTCATTCTCAAAGACCAATGTCCAGTGATTGGATTCTGTGCACACCAGACTGGAACCCAGGTTTGGTTCTGTGACAGAAACTGATCATGTGACTATGTTGATATCAACCATTTTTTTTTTTTACACAGAAAGTTATATTTGCTGCATTGTGACTATTACCATGATGTCTTTTTATTATTGTAAAAGTATAGATTGTTTTACAAAATTTTATGTGTGTACAATTCAGTGAGACCAACTATATTGATCTTGTTGTATAACCATCATCAATATCTGTTGCCAAATCTCTGATCATAATAAACAGAAACTCACTGCTTCCTAAACAAGTATTTCCCCTTTCTCACTCTTTGCCCTGGTAGCCACTATTAAACTCTGATCTTTATATTGTGGTTTTGTGCCATTTGTACTGACCCCATCTACAGCAGAATGAAACACTGCCAGTCTTCTGCCATCCTCACAATCATTGCTATGCTTGAACCCATTGTTGCAGCCATTGTGTCAATCCATCTTATTAAGGGCCTTTCTCTTTTTCACTGACCCTGTGTTTTACCAAACATGATGTTCTTCTCCAGGGATTGGTCCTTCCTGATAACATGATCAAAGTATGAAAACCGAAGTCTTGCCATCCTTGCTTCTAAGGAGCATTTAGGCTGTACATTTTCCAAGACAGATTTTTTCATTACTCTAGCAGTCTACAATATTTCCAATATTCTTCACCAACATCATAATACAAAGACATCAATTCTTTGATCTTCCTTATTCATTGTCCAGTTTTCACAGGCTTTCATATGAAGCTTCTGAAAATAGCATTGCTTGGGTCAGGAACACCTTAGTCTTTAAAGTGACATTTTTTTCTATTTAATGCTTTCAAGAGATCTTTGCAGCAGATTTTCCCAATGCAGTATCTTTTTTTTTTTTTTATTGTCAATATTTTTATTTTGGCCATTCTAATAGGTATGTAACACTATCGTGTTTTATTTATTATT
>NW_006922670.1:264027-264935 GCF_000298275.1 Orycteropus afer afer
CTGGTCTGATAGAGCCTGGTGGAACCACTGAGACTATGGCCCCTAGCTGCCCTTCAGGTCTGGAATTGAACCCAGTCCTGTGGCTTCCAGCCAAATAAAAGACAGACATATGAGCTGAACATTTATATTAGGTAGATACACTCCTTGGAGAGTTCAATCATGACAGAATAGAAAGGTTGTGTATGCACAAAGAGGCAGCTCAGGGGCAGGAGTGCATGGGTGGGAAGGACACAGGCAAGTGGTAACTATGGGGAGAAAGTGGGTGGGGATCTGCTGCATTGTGCAAAATTGTAGTCAATGTCATGAGACAAAGTGTATGTGAGCTGCTGTGTGTAAAGTGAATTTGCTCTGTAAACTTTCACCCAAATCACAATTTAAAAAGAGAGAGACAGGAGAGAACTGTGGCTTACAAGATTGGAAGGGATGTGCTGGCATTTGACTCATAGACTGTATATAATCTACTGTATTTACTCATCTGGGATATTACTGATTTGAAAATTCAGCTAAGTCTTCCCAAGACGATTGTTTTGGTAGTGAAACAACTTATTTATAAAACCAGTCTCTGATCCTCTGTATCTCTCCATTGGTCAAGCAGACACTGCCCACTCTCTGAGCTTGGGACAGGATACAGAAAGAACTTTCACAAGGTCTGAGTGCTGGACAAAGCAGACATTCCCTTTGTGGAACCACTTTTTGGGGCTCCCGTTCATCCGCTTTTGTTTTTGTTTAGCAGCTAGGCAAACAAAGGCAAGAACACCCCAAGATGGGATGGGGTCCCTTCCTGGGGGGACAAATTTACGATGGGGCACAAGGCTGGACTTCTTCTCTTGTCATTAACTATCAGAGAACTGCAAATTAAAACTACAATGAGATGAAAATTCATACCCACTGGAATAGCTATAATAAAA
>NW_006922670.1:265580-271053 GCF_000298275.1 Orycteropus afer afer
TTAAAGGTGAAGAGTTTTACATTGCATGGATATGCCACATTTTACTTGTCCATTCACCAGTTATTTGGGATGTGTTTAATTTGCAGATATCATAAATAATGCTCCTGTGACTATTAGTATGCAAGTCTTTGTGTGACGTATATTTTCCTTTCCCTTGGGTATACTCCTAAGAGTACAGTTGCTGGATCGTATGGTAAGTTTAAATTTTTAAATGAACTGCTAAAGTGTTTTCCAAAGAGGCTGAACATTCCCAACACCAATATTTGGGGGTTCTGGTTAGCGGTCAAATGCCTTAGGCACTAGGCTACCAGAGCTCCTAAGGCATTTGACTGCTCACCAGAATTCTGGCTGTTCAAACCCACCAGCCGCTCCTTGGAAAGAAGATTGGGCAATCTACTTGCATAGAGATACCACCTCAGAAACCCAAGGAGGGGACGCTATGAGTCAAATCCCCTCGATGGCAGTGAGTTTGGTTTTTGGATTTTTGGACCTCCACATCCTTGATATTTTGGTTATCTAGTGCTGGGCTAACAGAAAATGCCACAAGTGTATGGCTTTAACAAACAGGGATTTATTCTCTTACGGTTTAGGAGGCTAGACGTCTGAGTTCAAAGTGCCAGCTCTAGGGAGGTGGGTGAAAGCTCCTCAACCTTGGGCTTCAGCTCTGTCTCTTGCTCCTGGCCCACTGAAGCTGGTAGCTCTCTTAACTCAGACACGTGGTTACTGTTGAGGCTGACAAACCTAAGCTCGATAAGTAAAATGGTACAGTCCCAAAATTTTCAAGCAACATGGCAGGGAACTAGTTCAAGTCTATTAACAGTCCCAAGATTGGCAGACAACATGGCAGACCATTGATACAAAGACTCGGCCAAATGCAGGATCCAGATGTGCTAAAAACTAGAGACCTTCCTCAAAGCTTCTTCTTATATACTGGAAGCAAACCACATCCCTAAGGAAGCTACTTAGCTGCTCACAGTAGATTGCACCATGGAATTGATTACTGGTCTCATCATGGACAATAACTACATACATCTGCCTAGCCACTCAAAACCAGGCCCAGCCAAATTGACACACAACCTTAACTATCACACTTGACACTTGGGAATATCTGGTTTTATTTTCTAATAGCTATTCAAATGGGTGTGTAGTGGCATCTCATTGTGATTTTGATTTGCATTTTCCTGATGCTTTATCATGTTGAGCATCTTTTCATTTGTGTATACCCTATCCATTTGTTTATCTTCTTTGGTGAAATGATTAAAATCTTTTGCTCATTTTTAAATTGGATTGTTGGTCTTTTTTTTATTGAATTGTAACAATTCTTTTTTAAAAGAAATTTTATTGTGCTTTGGGTGCAAATTTCAAAAACAAATTTGTTTTACATTCAATAGTTCATGTACATTTGATTTCATGCCCCAATTACCATCCCCAACCATTAAAAAATTTATTTCCCTCCCATCCCTATGACTATACCCTTCCTCTGCCCTTCTTAACTATGCATTGCTGTCTGTCCATCTTTCCCTCTATGTGAATGCTGCCCTTCTGGTGTCTCATGGCTGATTACTCTAAGGAGTGTGTCTCCCTAGAGTAGGGGGTGCACCACCCTGGGGTAGGTGTTCTGTGTGTAGGTCTTTCTACTGTTGGGCTGAGAACCAACCTGTAATTCTGGTCATTTTTGTGTTTTTGAATTTTGTTCCACATTTTTCCTCCCAGTCTATCCAGGATCTCCAGTTTTGATCCCTTTCCAAATGGTTGGCATTAGTAGCTTAGCATCATCTGGTTCTTCTAGCCTCGAGGTCATGAAGGCTGAGGTTCTCATGGTCCATCTTATCCTTGGACAAATTGTTTCCAGATGCTTTTGATTTTCTTTACTCTTCTTTGATTCTGATGAGAGGAGACCACTTGAAAGCTTATAACACCCCAGTCACTACTCACCAAAGTAGGTTGTAGAACAAGATTTTTATGTACTAAGTTGTGTCAATTGAGCATGATGTCCCCTGAGACTATGGTCCCAAGTCCTCAGGTCTGGTGATTCTCTCTTTCAAGGTGTTTGGTTGTATCTGAGAAGTTACTCCAAGTCTGTTTTCTGTTGCTTCTGTAATGCACATGGATAATTTTGTAACACAAGTGCATATGTACGATTATCCTCAGCCAAATCTATCTTTGGTCTAGGGTATATTCCTGTTCACCCACCTCCACTTGATCTTCTCACCTGTCTATACATGTATCCATAGCCTGGTGTTTGGTGTTCGTGGAAATGCAGTATTATGCATGTACCAGTATTTGCCTCTGTTATCTGTATCTTATGTGCATGTTTCAGTTTTGTTCCTTTCCCCAATGTCATCGTGCTGTTCACAGACTCTTTTCATACCATTACTCCCCTCACCCAAACCAACATGTAACCCCCAACTAGTCTGAAATTTGCCCACCCCTTCCCTTGTAACAATTCCTTATATATTCTAGATACAAGTAATTTATCAAATATATGATTTGCAAATATTTTCTCAGCCTATGGCTTGTCTTTTCATTCTTTTTTTAAATTGTGCTGAAAATACACATAGAAAAACATATAACAATCCAACATTTTCTACATCTATAATTCAGTGACACTGATTACATTTTTCAAGTTGTGCAACCAATCTTGCTATGCCTTTTTTAAATTGTTCCATTAACATAAACTCACTGCTTCCTAAGCAAAAACTATCCCTATCCCCCTCTGTTCCGGAATATTTTATCTTAGAAAATTTATAAAGAAATACTCAGGTTTGGCATGCATAAATTCATTCAGTTTATTGCAGTATCATGGCAAAGCATACAAGTAAGGCCTCACAATATTCGTTTATAACTGGAGAATCAGGATGAAGAATTACAATTGCAATGTTTGTTCAATGATTATAGTTCAAATCTTTAGACTTGAGGCTTTTACCTCTTATTAGAGGTCATAGGAGGAAGGCATAAATATGGCACAAACTCAGCAAAGGTCCTTTGTAGCTAGGATCGGAGTTCAGTGGAAGCCAGGAGAGTTTCAGCAGGCTCCTGATATTTGTTCCTGCCTTGTATCAGTGAGTGAACAGAAATTTAGGTTTTACAGTATGTAAATTTGTCACCTTGGCTCCACCTGACAAGGGCTATTGTGACGTCAAGAACTAGTATGTTATGTCTTTTCTCCAGGGTTAGAGATAAGCTGAATGACATCTTTTCTTCAAGGTTAGAGATTAGGAAGGTTGTTTAAATTTATGTCTCAAGGCTAGTTTAGAAAGATTATGTTATGTCTTCTTTTATCACAGCATGTCAGGTCAAAGTCAACTTAATTTAAAGATTGCTTATCATGTACTTCTTTGTTTCTATATCTAAGTTCAGAAAATTTCTGAATAACTTTCTCATGACTTAAAGATTTCTAATGACTTAAAGTTAGAGAGACTCACAAAGGTAGACATATTTCTAAGTTCATATTATGAATGCTTATACATTTTCACTTTGAAAGCATAATACTGATTTATACCTTATAAGATGTGAGATCATTACAGAAACATACAGAGTACCTGCCTTTATACCCCAGGTGTTGTTGTTGTTGTTGTTATGTGCTGTCGAGTTGGACCCAAATCATAGCGACCCCTCCTTGGGTTTCCAAGGCAGTGTCACTACAAAAGTAGATTGCCCAACCTTCCTTCTGAGGAGTGGCTGGGGGGTTTGAACCACCAGACTTCTGGTTGGTAGTCAAGTGCCTTAGGCACTACACTACCAGAGCTCCTGTACCGTAGGTAACTACTGATAATTTTTGGTCTCTATATATTTCCTTAGCCCTGGTGGCACAGTGGTTCAAGTTCTTGGCTGCTAACTGAAAGGTCAGCAGTTTGAACCCAGCAGTCACTCCACAAGAGAAAGTTGTAGCAGTCTGCTTCTGTAAAGTTTTACTGCCTTGGAACTCCTAGGGGACATTTGTACTCTGCCCTATAGGGTCACTATTAGTTGGAATCAACTCAGTGACAGTGGGTTTGAGTTTTGGGGTTTTATTTACTTGTTTATTTCATACAAGTGAGCTCATACAGTATTTGTCTTTTTGTAACTGACTTATTTTGCTCAGCATAATGTTTTCAAGGTCCATCGAGCAGTGGCATGTATCAGAACTTCATTTGTCTTTATGACTGAGTAATATCCCACTATTTATCCATTCATTTGTTGATGGAAATTTCCCTTTTCTCCACTTTTTGGCTATTTTGAAAAGTTCTGCAATGGACATTGGTGTATATTTGTCTGTTTGCATTGCTGCTTTCAAGTCTTGTGTATATTCTAGTCTTAGTTATCTAGTTCTGTGACCAAAGTAAGGGTGTTGCATCTCACCCTTACCATTGACTGGCTGATCACATCATATTGTATCATGGGAGATGATTACATAACTGCATAACTTCCGGATTACATCATTACATGACTGCTAAACCACTGAGAATTATAGACCACTCTAGGTGACACATATCCATGACAATCAATCCTTTTTTTCTTTTTTTAAAAAATTGTACTTTGGGTACAAATTTACAGAGCAAAATTTGTTTTACATTTAACATTTTATATACATTTAATTTCACACCCCAATTACCATCCCCAGCCATAACCCACTTTCCTTCCTTTCCTTCCTTGTGAGCCCCCTCCCTGTGCCCTTCTTAACTATGTACTACTCTCTGTCCAGCTTTCCCTCCGTGTGAATGCTGTCCCTGTGGTGCCCCATGGCCAATTGCTCTAAGGGGTGCATTTCCGTAGAGTAGGTGGGTGCATGACCCTGGATTGGGTGTTCTGCATGTAAGTCTTTCTACTGTTGGGCTAAGATCCAGTCCTCAGGAGTGAGTCCTACCACAGGCCTGAAGGGTATCCCAGGGCCATAGTCTCGGAGGTCCCACCAGACTCCATCCAACCAGTAATTCTGGTCATTGTTGTGTTTTTGAATTTTGTTCACATTTTTCCTCCCACTCTATCCAGGATCTCCAGTTTTTATCCCTTCCTGGATGATTGGCATTGGTAGCCAGGCACCGTCCAGTTCTTCTGGTCTTGAGGTCCATCATATCCTTGGACTAATTGTTTCGAAATGCCCTTGATTTTCTTCACTCTTCTTCACTTCATATGAGAGGAGACCATTAGCTACATCTTAGATGGCTGCTCAAAAGCATTTAACACCCCAGTTGCTACTCACCAAAGTAGGTTGTGCAACAAGATTTTTATGTACTATGTTGTGCCAATTGAGCCTGATGTCCCCCGATACTATGGTCCTATGTCAGCAGGCCTGGTGCTTCTCTCTCCCAAGGTCTCTGAGGGATTACTCCAATTCTGTCTTCTGCTGCTTCTGTAGTGATTGTGGTTATCACATATCACTGTTGTTGTTATGTGTCGTTAAGTTGGACCCGACTCATAGCGACCCCTCCTTGGGTTTCTGAGGCAGTATAACTACAGAAGTAGATTGCCCCATCTTCCTTCCAAAGAGTGG
>NW_006922670.1:271153-271839 GCF_000298275.1 Orycteropus afer afer
TGGTTAGCAGTCAAGTGCCTTAGCCACTATGCTACCAGAGCTCCTTTTGTATCACTAGTATTTATAAACACAAGGGGATACTGAATGGTTCAAAAAAGAAGGGAGTGCATCAAGGTTGTATCCTTTCACCATACTTATTCAACTTGTATGCTGAGCAAATAATCCAAGAAGCTGGATAATACGAAGAAGAACGTGGCATCATGATTTCAGGAAGACTCATTAACAACCTGTGATACACAGATGACAAAACTTTGCTCGCTGAAAGTGAGGATGACTTGAAACACTTATTGATGAAGATTAAAGATTACAGTCTGCAGTATGGATTGTTGTTGTTAGGTGCCATCCAGTCATTTCCAACTCATAGTGACCCTATGCATAGCCGAACGAAACACTGCCTGATCCCGTGCCAGCTCCATGATCCTGCTATACTTGAGCACATCGTTGTAGCCACTGTGTCAATCCATCTCGTTGAAGGCATTTCCCTCTTTGGTTGAGCCTCCACCTTATCAAGCATGACATCCTTCTCTAGGGAATGGTCCCTTCACACAACATAACCAAAGTAGGTTCGACAAAGTCTGGTCATTCTTGCTTCCAAGGAGCATTTTTGGCTGAACTTCCTCCAGGAAAGATCTGTTAGTTCTTTTAGCAGTCCATGATACTTTCAGTATTCTTCACCAGCACCACAA
>NW_006922670.1:272544-274018 GCF_000298275.1 Orycteropus afer afer
TGATTTTAAACCATGTAGTGTCCCCTTGTTCTGTTCAAACAACAGCCTCCTGGTCAATGTAATGGTTCCTCAAGAGTACAATCAAGTGTTCAGGAATTCTCATTCTTCTCAATGTTATCCATAATTTGTCATAATTCACACAATCAAAGGTTGTGCCTTTGCATAGTCAGTAAAACACAAGTAAACATCTTTCTGGTATTCTTTGCCTTGAGCCAAGATCCATCTGACAACTATGATATCCCTTGTTCCACATCCTCTTCTGAATCCAGCTTGCACTTCTGGAAGTTCTCTGTCAATACACTGCTGCATCCATTTTTGAATCCACACAATCAAATGACTATGCAGAGTCAATAAAACAGAAGTAAACATCTTTCTGGCAGTATGGATTACACCTCAAAGAAGACAAAAATCCTCTTAACAGGATCAATAAACAGCATCATGGTAAATGGAGAAAAGATTGAAGTTGTCAAAGACTTTGTATTACTTGGTTCTCCAATCAAACCAATGGAAGTAGCAGGCAAGATATCAGACATCGAATAGCTTTGGGCAAATCTGCTGCAAAGGACCTCTTTCAAGTGCTGAAGAGCAAGGATCTTTCCTTGAAGACTAAGGTGTGCTTGACACAAGCCATGGAATTTTCAATTGCCTCATATGCATGTGAGAGCTGGACAATGAAAAAGGAAGACTGAAGAAGAGTCAATGTTTTTGAGTTGTGGTGTTGGCAAAGAATGCTGAAAATGCCATGGACTGCTAAAAGAACTAACAAATCTATCCCAGAAGAAGTACAGCTGGAATGTTCCTTGGAAGCGAGTCTGGCCAGACTTCATCTCACCTACTTTGGTCATGTTGTAAGAAGGGTCCTTGGAGAGAGATATCATAATTGGCAAAGTGAAGGCACAAGAAAAAAGGGGAAGGCCCTCAATGACATGGACTGACACAGTGGCTGCAACAGTGGACTCTGGTATAGTGAAGAACATTGGGCTGGCACAGGACCAGGCAGTGTTTCATTCTCCTGTACATGAGGTTGCTATGAGTCAGAGATGACTCAAAGGCACCTAACAACAACAACAACAATCTTATGCATGTGAGAGCTGGACAATGAATAAGGAAGATTGAAGAACAGTTGATGTTTTTTGAGTTGTGGTGTTGGAGAAGAATGCTAAGAGTAACATGGTTTGCTAAAAGGACTAACAAATATGTCCTGGAAGAAATGCAGCTGGAATGCTCCCTGGAAGCAAGAATGGACAGACTTTGTCTCACCTGCTTTGGTCATGTTGTCAGAAGGAACCATTCCCTGGAGAAGGATATCATGCTTAGTAAAGTGAAGGGTCAACAAAGAACGAGTAGGCCCTCAATGAGATGGATAGACACAGTGGCTGCAATGATGGGCTCAGAGATAGCAAGGATCATGAGAATGGGCAGTGTTTCGTTCTGCTCTGCATAGGGCTGGTATGAGTCAGAGACAACTCCACAG
>NW_006922670.1:274721-275430 GCF_000298275.1 Orycteropus afer afer
CCAATCTTCCTTCCAAGGAGTGGCTGGTGGATTTGAACTGGCAGCCTTCTGGTTAGCAGTCAAATGCCTTCCATTCATCTGTTGATGGGCATTTAGGTTGTTTCCATCTCTTTGCTATAGTGAAGTATGCTGCGATGAACATGGGTGTGCAATATGTCTGTTCATGTCCTGTCTCTCAACTCTTTAGGATATATTCCTAGTAATGGAATTGCTGGTTCAAATAGTATTTCTATTTTCAGTTTTTTAAGGAAATGTCATATCATTTTCTATGAGACAATCAACCCTTTTGATCCCCCCAAATTCATATACTTGACATATGCAAAACACATTAACCCCATCATATAATCACAAAGTCTTACATCAACTGCAAATCCAAATTCCATCCTGGGGTAAAGTTCATCTTCATCTATGAATCTGGAACAAAAATTATCTGCTCCCAAAGAACAACGATGGAACAGGCATAAGGTAGACATTTCCATTACAAATCAGAAAAGTTTAAGGGAAAGAAGGGATAGCAGATACCAAGCAAGTAAAAACCTAGTAGAACAATTCGCATTAGCTCTCAATTCTTGAAAATAATTCTCTGTTCTCTGAGACCACTTAGGCAATGGCCCTGCCCAATAGACTCTGGATGTTGGCTATGTTCTCTGGATTAAGGTGGAGGTCCCATGGCCCTGGGTCTCAGCTCTGCTTTCCAAGCCCACTGGGT
>NW_006922670.1:275675-277957 GCF_000298275.1 Orycteropus afer afer
TTGCCTCTGCTCTGCTCAAGCAAGTGTTACAAAGCTCGTTAGCTCTACCAGGAAGTGCCCAGAGGCACCCTTCTCCACCAGTAAGCCATGACATGAGGTGCTTGGCTCTCTCAGTTCATGGGTCAGAAAGTTTAGTTTCATCAACAACAGCCCGGAAACACCTTACTCCACCAGAAAGCTTTCTACCCAAAGACACTAAACTGTCTTGCTGTGGCCAGCTCCCACACTATCTCATATCAGTCTCCTAGTTCTGCTGCCACTGTTTCTCTGCTGCTGCTGCTTCACTCTCTGTGCCATCTCTGATGTTACAGCTCTCCTTACTTCCTTCTGAGCCTTCACCAGAATTGCCTTTGATGTCCATAATTCCAAGTCTCTTCAAGGTAATTTCTTCAAGGTTTCTATTGTTAGACAAGTTAAAACTCTTTCTGCCTCTTCATTACCCAATTCTAAAATTGCTTCCACATTTTAGGTGTCTATTACAGCAGTGCCCCACTCCCAGTACCAAATTCTGTCTGAGTTATCTAGTGCTGCTATAGCAGAAATACCATGAGTGGATGGCTTCAGCAAACAGAAATTTATTCTCTCACAGTTTAGTAGGCTAGAAGTCTGAATTCAGGATGTTAGCTCCAGGGGAAGATTTTTGGTCTGTGTTGGTTCTGGGGAAGGGTTCTTGTCTCTTTTCAATATCTGTAGCCCTGTCATTCCTTAGACATATATATGTGTCATGGCAACAACCTTCCCTTGGGTTTAGGAGGTTCTCAGCACAGAGACTTGGGTCCATACGACACACTCCAATCCCAGCTCTTCTTTGTTAGTGATAGTCAGGTCTTTTTGCTTCTCTCTCCTTTTATCTGTAAGATAAAATGTGATGCAGGCCATGCCCCATGGAAACTCCCCTTACATTGGATCAGGGTGGTGGCTTGAATGAAACTGTTGGATCTTACCCTAAACCCCTTACAATTGATTGGCTGATCACATCAGATCACATCATAGGGTTGAATACATCATTCCATAACTGACAAACCACTGAGAATCATGGCCCATCCAAGTTCACATATTTTTTTGGGAACACAATTCAATCCATGAAAACATTAAGAGTCAAAAAGTTGGGTTGTGTGGTAGTTCTATTTCCAACTTTTTGAGAAGCAGCCAAACTGTTGTTTACAGTGGCTGTACCATTTTCAATTCCCACAGCAGTGGATGAATATTCCAATTTATCTCCAACTTGGCCATCACTTGTTGCTTTCTGTTTTTACCGTTTTATTGGGGGGGGGGTGTGAGATAGTATCTCATTGTGATTTTAGTTTGCATCTCCCTAATGGTTAATGAAGAAGTCCTGATGACACAGGGCTTAAAGCACTTGTCTGCTAAAGGAAAGGTCAGTGGTTCAAACCCATCAGGCACTCCATGGGAGAAAGTTGTGGCAGTCTTCCACTGTAAAGATTTACTACCTTGGAAACACTATTGGACAGTTCTACTCTGTGCTATAGGGTCACTATGAGTTGGAATCAACTCAATGGGAGTGGTGTTTTTTTGTTCAATGGTTAATGATGTTGAAAATACTTTCATTTGCTTTTTGACATTTGAATATCCTCTTTGGTGAAATGTCTGTTCAAGTCCTTTGGTCATTTTTTGACTGGTTTGTTTGTCTTCCTGTTGTTAACTTATACAAGTACTTTATATATTTTGGATGTTAGTCTCTAATCAGATATATGGTTCCTGGAAATTTTCTCCCATTCTATAGATTGTCTTTCACTTTTTTTTAAATAAAATTCTTTTTGAAATTTATTTAATGTTTTTACTATATTTCTCTATTTTATCTTCTCCTATTTGTTCACTTGTCATACCTGTTGCTACAAGCTAGATTCCAAAGTTTCATCACTACATTTTCTTCTAAAAATATTGTGGCTTTAGTTTTCACTTTTAGGTCCACCATCCATTTTGAATTGGTTTTTGTGTATGGTGTGAAATTTACCTACGGATTCATTCTTCTGCATGTAAAAATCCAATTGTCCCAGCACCATTTATTGAAGACATCTTATTTCCCTTCTTTTCTGGACTTAGCACCTGTCTTAGGCTGGGTTTCTAGAGAAACAAAACCAGTGAAGCTTATGTTGTTGTTGTTAGGTCCTGCTGAGTCATCTCCAACTCATAGTCACCTATGTACAGCAGAACAAAACACTACCCAGTCCCGCACCAGCTCCACGATCCTTGCTATACCTGAGCCCATCATTGCAGCCACTGTGTCAGTCTATCTCGTTGAAGGCCTTCCCCTCTTTCTT
>NW_006922670.1:278057-279333 GCF_000298275.1 Orycteropus afer afer
GGTACCAAATGTGTTGGATGGGGTTCTCTAGAGAAACACAAAAACCAGCAAAGTATATATATATATATATTTATAGAGAGAGAAAGAGAGAGAGAGAGAGAGAGAGAGAGATTTATCTCAGGTTGTTGGCTCACACAGGTGTAGAGATTGGCAAGTTCCAAGTTAATGGCTCAAACACCAAGCTGGAAGCTCTCTTGACTCAAGCAGCTGCAGGGCTGATGAACCCAAGATCAACGGGCAGTATAGCAGGCTGCTGGCTTTGGTGGATGTTAAATCCAAGATACATAGGTAAAATGAAAGATTTTGCTCACAGGATTGCAGGCTACAAAGGCAACAATCACAAGAATGATAGGCAATACAGTAGGCTACTAGTTCAGTTCCAAGAACCAGAGATGATGAGGAGCTAGATGCAGGATCCTGATCCATCAGAAAGCCAGAGAATATTCTCAGAACTTCCATACATATATCAGAAGAAGGGAACACCACTGAGGAAACTTCCTTTCAACTGAGTGGCTACTCATAGAAAATCTCATTATGAAAGTGATTGCATTACAACTACTTAGAATCATCGTCCAGCCAAATTGACATACAACCTTACTTGTCACAGTCTACCCCTTGTCAACTTGACATTTGTACATGTCTAAACCACACAGAACATCTAAATAAGGACATTTATATAGTCATATTTGTGTGGAGCATGATACAACTAACACGTGTAGACAACCAAAAACTCATTATCCCTGTTTACATCTTATATTTTATAACTGAAGAAAGCAAAAACGCTTGATGCAAACATACAATAAAGAAATATGCATAACAATCACAGTGCTAGTTTCTGCAACTGGTCACATGGTCATAGCTGATATTCAGAACTACCTTCTTCCACCACCCATTCCATATTCCTTTGCCCTTAGCAAGTACTTCAGCTGGTCGTGGTTCTTCGCCTGGTGAGGTAACCCAAACCCTCATTCGTGAAGGGTCTGGGCCTTTAGTTGTCATATCAGAATTGGGTTGCTGTAATTTTCCATTGACTTTAATCACAGGGCATGGTAGTACTAAGAGACATCTTAAGGAATCTCCTATATGCCAGACATATTCTTCATTACCTCCATCATGTAATATCAATCCAATTTCCCGATCAATCATGATCAATCATACCAGACAATACAGTAACTACCTTCTTTACCTGTTGATCCAGAGGCATGAGGAATCCAAAATGGCTGAGTGGCATTCTTAACTTCCCACTCAAAAGAATCAATATTGTGTCTCCAAGCAG
>NW_006922670.1:280498-281056 GCF_000298275.1 Orycteropus afer afer
AATTGAAGATTTTTACCAACTTCTGCAGTCTGAAATTGACCAAACATGCAATCAAGATGTGTTGATTATCACTGGTGATTGCAATGCAAAAGTTGGAAATAAAGAAAAATTACCGGTAGTTGGAAAATATGGCCTTGGTGATACAAATAACACTGGAGATCACATGATAAAATGTTGCAAGATCAAGGACTTATTCACTGCAAATACCTTTTTTCAACAACGCAAACGACCACTATGCATGTGGGCATCACCAGATGGAGTACACAGGAATCAGATCTACTACATCTGTGGCATGAGGAGGTGGAAAAGCTTAATATCTTCAGCGAAAACAAGGCCAGGAGCTGACTGTGGAAAAGACCATCAGTTGTTCATATGCAAATTCAAAATGAAGCTGAAGACAATTTTAAAAAGTCCACGAGAGCCAAAATATGATCTTGAATATATCCCTCCTGAATTTAGAGACTACCTAAAGAATAGAATTGATGCATTGAACACCAGTGACCGAAAGCCAGAGAAATTTTGGAATGACATCAAGAACATCATCCATGAAGAAAGCAA
>NW_006922670.1:282452-283043 GCF_000298275.1 Orycteropus afer afer
TCATCGTTGTTTAGATTTGCATCTCTCTATGACCGAAGATCAAGAGCAATTCCTTAAATGTTTGTTGGCCGCCAGCATACCATCTTTAGTGAAATATCTGTTCATGTCTCTTGCCTATTTTTGAATTGGATTGTTTCTCTTTTTGCAGGTGTTGAAATTTTCTATAGATTTTGGAGATAAGTCCTTTATCAGATATGTCCCAGGCAAATATTTTCTCCCAATCTGTAGGTTCTCTCTTTGCCCTTTTGATGAAGCTTTTCTACGTACATACAAATTTAATTTTTGAAAGGTCCTAGTCATCTACCTTCTGTTCTACCTCCTCTTCATTCTGGGTTATGTTTGATAGTCTATTTATGCCACATATGTGGGCTCCTAAATTTGCCCCTATTTTATCTTTGATGAATTTTATAGTTTTGGATTTTACATTTAAGTCTTTGATTCAACTTGAGTTTGTTTTTGCGTATGGGGTGAGATATGGGTCTTGTTTCATTTTTCTGCAAGTAGATATACAATTTTGTTAGAATTTGTTTAACCATTTGTTAAAGAGGATATCTCTTTTTTCATGGGTTTCGGACCTTTGTCAAAGACCAG
>NW_006922670.1:283372-285755 GCF_000298275.1 Orycteropus afer afer
GGAAGGAAGGTTGGGCAATCCTACTTCCATAGTGATACTGCCTTGGAAACCCAAGGAGGGGTTGCTATGAGTGGGGGCCGACTTGACGGCAAATAACAACAACATCCATGAATAAGGCAGGTTCTTCCATTTATGTAGATCCCTTGTCTCCTATAGTATTTTATAGTTTTCCTTTTATATGTCTTTTGTGTCTCTGGTAAGATTTATTCCTAGACATTTTATCTTTTTAGTAGCTATTGTAAATGGTATTGTTTTCCTTATTTCCTTTTCAGAGGTCTCTTTGTTGGTGTAGAGCAATCCAACTGATTTTTGTATGTTGACCTTGTATCCTGTCACTTTGCTGAACCTCCCTATTAGTTCCAGTAGTTTTTGCTGAGTCTTTTGGGTTTTCTATGTATAGGATCATATCCTCTGCAAATAGAGATAGTTTTACTTCCTCTTTGCCAATATGTATGCCTTTTATTTCTCTTTCTTGCCTTATTGCACTGTTAAATAGAAGTGGTGATAGTGGGCATCCCTATCTGGTTCCTGTTCATAAGTGGAATGCCTTGAGTCTTTCTCCATTAATAATGATGTTGGCCATTGGTTTTGCATATATGCCCTTTACTATGTTGAGGAATTTCCCTTCTACCCCTATTTTGCTGAGAGTTCTGAACAGCAACAACTGTTGGATTTCATCAAATGTCTTTTCTGTCTTGATTCATATAATCATATAGTTCTTTTGTTTTGTTTATGTGGTGGATTACATTGATTGTTTTTCTGATGTTGAACCATCCTTGCATACCAAGTATGAATCCCATTGGTCAGGATGTATTTTTTTTGATGTGTTGTTGGATTCTGTTGGCTAGGATTTTGTTGAAGATTTTTGCATCTATGCTCATGAGAGATATTGTCTGTAGTTTTCCTTCTTAGTGGTATCTTTCCCTGGTTTTGGTATTAGTGTTATGCTTGCTTCATAAAATTAGTTTGGAAGTATTCCATGTTTTTATATGTTCTGGAATAGCTTGAGTAGTATAGGTGTCAACTCTTCCCAAAATGTTTGGTAAAATTCTCAGTGAAGCCACCAGGGCTAGGACTTTTTCTTGTGAGAAGTTTTTTTGTGGCCTATTCAATTTCTTCCTTTGTCATGGGTCTGTTCAAGCATTCTATCTCTGAATGGGATAGCTTAGGTAGGTCTTGTGATTCCAGAAACTTGTCCATCTTTTCTAACTTCTCAAATCTGTCAGAGTACAGTTTTTCATAATATTCTATTAGTACCTTTTTTATTTCAGTTTCTTCTGTTGTGATCACACCCTTTTTGTTTACTATTCTAGTAATTTGCATCTACTCTTTCTTTTCTTTTGTTAAATTTTTTAATGTTTTGTCAATTTTGTTAATTTTTTCCAAGAACCACCTTCTTGTTTTGTTGATTTTCACTATTTTTTTTTTTGTTTTTCTGTTTCATTTATTCCTGTTATGATCTTTATTATTTCCCTACTTCTGGATACTGGAGGATTCTTTTGTTGTTCTTTTTCTAATTGTTGGATATGTTGAGTTAGACTGTTGATTTTGTTTCTTTCATCTTTTTTGATATATGCATTTATTGCTATAAACTGACCTCTGAGTACTTTTTTTGTTGTGACCCATAGGTTTTGGTATGATGTATCTTCATTTTTGTTTGTTACTAGGAATTTTTTTTTATTTCACTTTTTTATTTCTTGTATTACCCAGTAGTTTGTGAGCAGTGTATTCTTCAACTTACACATGTTTGATGTTTTTCCTTGATCTTTGTGTTACTAATTTCTAATTTTATAGCTTTGTGGTCTGAGAAGATATTTTGTAGTATTTCAATGTTTTTGAATTTATTGAGGCTTGTTTTAGGTCTTAATATATAATTTATTCTGGAGAATGATCCATGTGCACTGGAGAAGAATGTGAATTATGCTTTTGTTGGTGGAGTGCTTTGTATATATCTATGAATTTGAGTTGGTTTATAGTGTGGTTGAGTTTTTCTGTATTTTTGTTGAGTTTTTTTGTAGTTAATCTGTCCCTCCTTTAAAGTGGTGTGTTAAAGTCTCCTACTACTATTGTTTGTGTTGTTGATGTTAGGTGACATCGAGTCATTCCTGACTCATAGTGACCGCATGCACAGCAGAATAAAACACCTCCCGATCCTGCACCAAATCCATGATCCTTGCTATACTTGAGCCAAATGTCACAGCCATATCAATCCATCTCATCAAAGCCTTCCCCTCCTTCGTCAACTCTCCACTTTACCAAGCATGATATCCTTCTCCAGGGAATGGTCCCCTCTGACAACATGACCAAAATAGGTGAGATGAAGTCTGGCCATCCTCGCTCCAAGGAGCATCCCAGCTGCACTTCCTCCAGGACAGATCTGTTA
>NW_006922670.1:318822-319840 GCF_000298275.1 Orycteropus afer afer
GGCGTGCATATATCTGTTCTTGTTATGGCTCTCACTTCTTTAGGGTATATACCTAGTAATGGGATGGCTGGGTCAAATGGTATTTGTATTTTGACTGGGACCTTTTAAAAATTAAATTCTCATGTGCATCTTTTTACCCAAAAGGATAAAAAGAGAAACTACAGATTGGAAGAAAATATTTGGCTATGACATATCTGACAAAGGGCTTATCTCCAAAATGTACAGAAAACTTCAACACCTCAATGCCAAAAAGACAAACAATCCAATTTAAACATGGGCAAGGGACATGAACAGACACTTCACTAAAGATGATATACTGGTGGCCAACAAACACATGAGGATATGCTCATGATCATGAGCCATTAGAGAAATAAAAATCAAAACAACAATGAGATATCATCTCACCCCAACAATAATAGCAAAATTCAACAAGACAGAAAATAACAAATGCTGGCAAGGTCGTGGAGAGATTGGAATTCTCATACACTGTTGGTGGGACAGTAAAATAATGCAACCATTGTGGAAAGTGGTATGGTGTTTCCTTAAAAAACTGAAAATAGAAATGCCATTTGATCCAGCAATATCATTACTAGCAATATATCCTAAAGAGATGAGAGACAAAGCACGAACAGATATATGCATGCATACCCATGTTCATTGCAGCACAATTCACTACAGCAAAGAGATGGAAACAACCTAAATGCCCATCAACAGATGGTTATCCAATAGAAAAACTTACATGCAGAATTCCTACCTCAGGGTGATGCACCCACCTCCTCTAGGGAGATGCATCCCTTAGAGCAATCATTCATGGGGCACCAGAGGGGCAGCATTCACATAGAGGGAAAGCTGGACACAGGAATGGATAGTTAAGAAGGCACAGGGAGGAGGTAGTCACAGGGATGGGAGGGGAGGAGAGTTTGTTATGATCGGGGATGGTAATCAGGGCGTGCAATCAAATATACAGGAACTGTTGAATGTAAAACAAATTTTGCTCTGTAAATTTGCAACTAAAGTT
>NW_006922670.1:321340-322097 GCF_000298275.1 Orycteropus afer afer
GGTCCCCCCCTTTTCCTTCCAAATGGTTTTGAGTTTTGTTCCATATTGTTCTCCCTCTCTATCCAGGATCTCCTACATAGATCCCCCTCTGAGTGGTTGGCAGTGGTAGCCAGTCACCATCTAGTTCTTCTGGTCTCATAGTCATATAGGCTGTAGATCACATGGTGTACCAGTCGCTTGGAGTAATTGTTTCAACGAATCTTTGGTTTTCCTCATTCTTCTTTGCTCTGGATGAGGAGACACCCATTGTTTCATCTAGCTGGCTGCTTTCAAGCCTTTAAGATCCCAGTCACTACTCACATAAGTAGGAGGTGGAACAATGTTTTGTGTAATATGTTATGCCAATTGAGCTTGACATCCCTTGCAACTATGGTCCCAAGCCCACAGGTTCAACTACTCACTCCCTCTGGGTCCCTGGCTGTGACCAGGAAGTGACTACAACTTTGTTCCTTGTCAGCTCCATTATACACGTGGCAATCCTTATAGAACATACAAGTGCACTTGTAGAGCCTTTGTCTGCCAACTCCATACATAATCTTGGGTACACTGCCCCCTGCATAGACATACCTAATAGTTCAGCCTGTCCACCCATCTATCCACCTGTATACTCATGTTGGCCTTCACTGACAATGCAGTACTATATGTGCAAAAGGGTTCATCTTTGTTGTCTGCACTTCCCATGTACCTCTCTCTGTCTTCCTCTTCCTCAATGCCACCATGTTGATCACTCACATTTGGTACATTGCCCTTCTCTTCA
>NW_006922670.1:324451-324899 GCF_000298275.1 Orycteropus afer afer
TGGTTCTCCAGTTTTGCCAGCTCCATTTATTAAACTAAAATTCTCTTCCACATTTAATGGATTTTGGCCCTTTGTCAACGATCATCTGACTATAAGTCAATGGATCTATTTCCGGGTTCTCAGTTGTATTCCATTGATCTATTTATCTGTCATTGTAGCAATACCAGGCAATTTTGACTACTGTGGCTGTGCAGTAGGTTTTGAGACCTGGCAGCGTGAGACCTCCTACTTTGTAGTTCTTCAATAGTGCTTTTCTTATCCGAGGTCTCTTTTCTTTCCACATAAATTTACAGATTGGTCTTTCCATATCCTTAAAAAATGTCGATGGGATCTGGATTGGGATTGCATTGAATGTATAGATTGCTGTGGGTAGAATTGACATTTTGACAATGTTCACTCTTCCTATTCATGAGCATGGTACGTTCTTCTATTTGTGTAGATCATTTAT
>NW_006922670.1:327338-328746 GCF_000298275.1 Orycteropus afer afer
TTTGTTGAGTTTTTTTCCAGTTTTTCTGTCTTTCACTGAAAGTGCTGTATTAAAGTCTCTGACTATGACTATGGAGTCATCTATTTGCCTTTTCAACTCTTTTAAAGTCTGATTAATGTATTTTGGGGCTCTTTCATTGGGTCCATAGATATTTATTATGGTTATATCTTCATGTTCAATTGATCCTTCAATCATTATATAATGTCCTTCCTTGTCTCATATGGTAATTTTTGTCTTAAAGTCAATTTTTATCAGAAACTAGCATTGCTACCCCTGCTCTTATTTGGTTGTCATTTGCTTGACATTATCTCTTTCCACCCTTTGATTTTTAGTCTATTTTTTCTTTGTCTCTACGGTGTGTCTCTTGTAGACAGCATATTGATGGCTTTTGTTTTCTTATCCAGTCTGCAACTCTCTGTCTCTTGAGGGGTGCATTTAATCCACTAACATTCAGTGTAATTATCAACAAATATGAATTGGTTGCTGTCATTTTGTTATGTGTTTTTTCATGGTGTCCTGGTTTCTTTGTTCCATGTTATTTTCCGTGCTGAGCTCATTACGTTTATGAATCATGTTATCATTTCCTTTGTTGCTGTTGCTTTAATATTTGCTGAATATTTGTGCGTATCCTCTTTTTTATTGTGATGTGTAGGTTTATCATTTTTCTTTGAGGTTACCCTGTGATTTATAATTTTCTCCCCAAATTTGGAATAGGCTGTTCTATCTTGCAACTCTTGAGTTCCTTACCATTTAAAAGTTCTGTAACTACACAGTATTTTCCCTCTTTTTGTTTTGTAGTTGTCCTCAATTGCCAGTTGAACTCTCTGGTTCCCTGTTTACAATCTTGTAAGCTTATTTTACTTTGCTATGTCCATAGCTGTGGTTTCTGGTTTATGTCATCTTGTGTATTAATGGTTGGTTGCTGTTTGCTATTTTTGGTTCTTTGTTCAAAGGACTCCCTTTAGTATCTCCTGTATGGTTGGTCTGGTTTTAACAAAATACCTTACTTTCTGCTTATCTGGAAATATCCTAATTTCATCATCATGTTTGAGGGACAATTTTGCCAGGTATATAATTCTTGGTTGGAAATTTTTCTCTTTGAGGATTTTATATATACCATCTCATTGCCTTCTTGCTTGCATGGTTTCTGCTGAGAAATCAGAGCTTATTCTTATTAGTTGCCCTTTATAAGTAACTTTTCATTTTTCCTGTGCTGCTTTCAGGATTCTTTTTTGTCTTTGATTTTGATGAGTTTGATGATGATATGTCTTGGTGATTTTCTTTTGGAGTCTATCTTGTTTGGGGTTCGTTGGACTTCCTGAGTGGATATGTTCCCATCTGTCATCATATCTGGGAAGTTCTCTTCCAACAAATCTTGGACAATTTTTTCAGTGTTTTTTTTTTTTTT
>NW_006922670.1:329912-330854 GCF_000298275.1 Orycteropus afer afer
AAAATAAGAGAAAAGAGCAAGAAAAGGTAATAATAACAATGAAATGAGAGAAATGCAAAAAGAAAAACAAGTGATGGGACAGGTCAAAAGAGGAAAAGAAAAACAAAGAGAAGAGAATCAGGGAAAGGTGGGGTGGAGGGGAGCAGGGAAGAACCAAGGAAGGGAAAAAAGGTGAAAATAAAAATAAGGGAAGGGAAAAAAAAGGATTGTTTAAAAACAATCAAACAAAAATAAAACTAGGAGTAGGGGCAGGGCACCTGGTCTCTGTTTCTGCTGTCAAAGCAGTCAATGGGAAGCAGGGCACCTGGTCATGATAGTAGTTCTTGCCTTCCCAGAAGGGATCTGAGGACAGGACACCTGATCTCAGAAAACATCCTGTAGACTCAGAAAATGTCTGGGGCAAAGTATGTGGATCTTCAAAAAGTTCCTGCTGGCCAAAACAGTGGTTTGAACAAGGCACCTGTTTCTAGAAGGAATTTCTGTCTGCTTAAAATGTAGCTGGGGAGAGGGTTCTGGTGTCAGAAAAAGTCTCTGCTGCCTCAAAAGAGAGCAAGGTGAAGAAAGAGCCACTACTCCCAGGAAAAGTTCCTGCCATCCCAAATGGGGACTTGGCCTAGGGTTCCTGGACCCAGCAAAAGTTCTTGCCAGCCCAAAATGCTGTTGAAAGCAGGGTGACTGATATCAGAGCTAGTTCCTATCTACCCAGAAGATAACTGGAGGCAGGGCACCTGATTTCAGACTAGTTCCTGTCTGGAGGCAGTACTCCTAGACCCAGGAAAAGTTTCTGCCAGTCCAAAAGGTGATTAGGAGCAAGGCATCTGGCTCCAGAGGGATTTCCAGTCACCTCAAAAAACAGCTGTGGAGAAGAGGCGGGGCAAGATGGCGGACTAGGCAGAAGGATTGCACAGACCCTCTTCAACAAAGAAAAGGGAAACCAATTAA
>NW_006922671.1:0-2261 GCF_000298275.1 Orycteropus afer afer
AACAAGATGGATTGACACGGTGGCTGCAATGATGGGCTCAAGTATAGCAGGGATTGTGGGGCTGGCGCGGGATCGGGCAGTGTTTCGTTCTGCTGTGCATAGGGTCGCTATGAATCAGAAACGACTCGATGGCACTTAACAACAACAACAACAAAATACATCCATCAACCCATGGTAAGGTGACCTTTGACAAAGGACCAAAATCCATTACATGGAAAAGAGATTATCTGTTTAACAAATGGTGTTGGGAAATGGCATACTCATTTGCAGAAAAATAAAACAAGATACGTACCTCACACCATACACTAAAACTACCTCCAGATAGATCAAAGACTTAAATGTGAAACCTAAAAATATAAATTTCCTCAAGGAAAAATTAGGGGCTAAGTTAGGGGTCTTAATATATGGCATAAATAGACTATCAAGAATAACCCAAAATGCACAAACAGCATAAGATGAACTAGATGAATGGGACCTTGTAAAAGTACATTTTTATGTGCTTCCAAAGACTTCTCCAAAAGATTCATAAAAGAAACTACAGTTTGGGAAAAAATATTTGACAATGACATATGTGACAAGCGACTGACCTCTAGAATATATAGAAAACTCTAGCACTTCAATAACAAAAAAGACAAATAACCCAATTAAAAAATGGGTGGAAGACATGATGACACTTCACCAAAGAGGATATTCAGGTGGACAACAAGCACATGAAGAAATGCTCACGATCTTTAGCCATTAGAAAGATGCAAATCAAAGCAAGGAAATGCCATCTTGTCCCAGCACCAGTAGCAAAGTTCAAGACAGAAAATATAAAATGCTGGCTAGGATGCAGAGAGGTTGGGACTCTCATACACTGCTGATGTGACTGTCAAACAATGCACCCACTGTGGAAAGCAGTATGGCAATTCCGAAAAAAGTTGAAATTAAAAATACCATTTGACTCTGCCATTCCATTACTAGGTATATATCCTAATGAAATGAGAACCAGGACAAGAAAAGATACATGCACACCCATGTTCATCACAGCATTATTTACAATAGTCAAAAGTGGAAACAACTCAGGTGCCCATCAACAGAAGAATGGATAACCAAATCATGGTACATACACACAGTGGAATACTATGCAGCCTTAAAGAATAATGTAGAATCTGCTAATCATCACATAACAGGGATGAGCTTGGAGGATATTTTGCTGAGTGACATAAGTCAATCACAGAAGAACAAATGTTTTATTAGTCCATTATTGTAAAAAGTGAAGGAAAGGTTTATATATGGAAGGAAATTTTCTTTGTTAGTTACCAGGGGTGGAAGGGGAGGGGAGGGAACACTGTTAGGTAGGGAGAGAAAAGTATTGATTTGGGTGATGAGAAGGGTAATGTTCCAAATATGAGGGATGAACATGGTGGCATTGAGGAAGAGGAAGACATAGAGAGGCACATGTGTGGTACAGACAGCAAAGAAGAACTCTTTTGCTAATACAGTACTGCATTGTTAGTGAAGGCAAACACTGATATACAGGTGGATAGATAGGTGGATTAGCTGAACCATTAGGCATGTCTATGCAGGAGCTCTGGTAGCATAGTGCCTAAAGAACTTGATGGCTAACCAGAAGGCTGGCAGTACAAACCTACCAGCCACTCCTTGGAAGGAAGGTTGGGCAATCTATCCATAGTGATACTCCCTCGGAAACCCAAGGAGGGGTGTCTATGAGTTGGGTTGCAGGGAGGAATGTGTCCAAGACCATGTATAGGGTTGAAAGACAATGTTTCTACAAGTATGTTTGTATGTTCTGTAAGAATTCCCATGTATGTATGTATGTATGTATGTATGTAGTAAAGCTGACAAGAGACAAGGTTGCAGTCACTTCTTGGCCACAGCCAGCTACCCAGAGTGAAGGAGTACTTGGACTTGTGGTCTTGGGATCATAGTCAGAGGGAACATCAAGCTCAATTGACATAACATACTACACCAAAATATTGTTTGACTGGGATCTTAAAAGCCTGCAAGTGACCATCTAGATGCAAAGACAGGTCTCTCCTCATTCAGAGCAAAGAGGAATGAAGAAAACCAGATTCATGGAAACAATTATTCTAAGCAACTGGTACACCATGCAATCCTCAGTCTATATGACTATGAGACCAGAAGACTAGATGGTGCCTGGCTACCACAGTCAACCACTCAGAGGAGCATCTATGTAGGAGATCCTGGATAGAGTGGGAGAACAATATGGAGCAAAACTCAAAATCATAAAAAAAAAA
>NW_006922671.1:2791-5066 GCF_000298275.1 Orycteropus afer afer
ATCAAGGTGAACTTTGGCCACCTTTACATTATAATACAAAATATTGTATATAATGTATACATGTACATTTGTTCTAGATAGAGCAACTATTGCTTTGGGCAAAGTCTCAAAGAGATATGCAAAAGACTGAAGTTGATACAGCATTCATTAGGCTCAGAGGAACCATGTAGGAAGACTGAATCTGTCAGTTACCCTGTACCCCTGAGTAAGATAAACTCTTCAAGCTTCAGGTTTATAGGACTTGAGCCATTGGCCTGCTGTGTTTCCTGCCAATTAGGTTTTGTATCCTGCTTTCTTGGATTAATCATTGTCCACAACATGTGAGCCAGCAGCTTGCCATGTGACCTACGGTTCTTGAGTTGATCAGTCCCTGCAACTTTGTGAGCCAAGAGAAGCCCCTAAATTGATGTCTGCTGAAATCTGTCCATCATGAGTGACCCTTGCTGATGATTGAAATACCAGTGGCATAGTCTTCAGCCTCACAGCAACACACAAACTACCACAGTACGACAAACTGACAGATGAATGGTGGTAGTTTTTGTATATATGCTTTTCATTATGTTGAAGAACTTCCCTTCTATTTCTATTTTTCTGTCAGTTTTTATCAGGAATATGTGTTCAATTTTTATCAAGAGCCTTTTCTGCATTGATTGATAAGATCATGTTGTTCTTTCCCTTTATTTTACTTACTTGATGAATTACATTGATTGTTTTTCTAATTTTGAACTATCCTTTCACACTTGATATGAATCCCACTAGGTCATGATGCATTATTTTTTTGATATGTTTAGAGTCTATTGGCTAGGATTTTCTTGAAGATTTTTGTGCCTATATTCAACAGGGTTATTGGTCTGTAGTTTTCCTTTTTAGTGGTGTCCTTACCTGCTTTTGATATCAGGGTTATGCTTGTTTCATAAAATGAATTTGGGAGTATTGTATCCTTTTCTATGTTCTGGATTAGTATTTTTTTTTTTTCCCAAATTGTTCTTTAGGTGCAAATTTACAGAGCAAAATTTGTTGTACATTCAACATTTCGTGTGCATTTGATTTTACTCCCAATTATCATTCCAAGCCCTAAGCCACTCTCCTCCTCTCCCTTCCCAGTGAGCCCCCATCCCGATGCCCTTCTTAGTTATGCACTCCTGTCTGTCCAGCTTTTTCTCCATGTGAATATTGCCTCTCTGGTGCCCCATGGCCAATTGCCCCAAGGGATGTATCTCCATAGAGTAGGTGAGTGCATCGCCGTAGGTTGAGTGCTCTGCATGTAAGTCTTATTACTGTGGGCCTGAGAGCCAACCCTGGGGAAAGAGTTTTATCCCAGGCCCCAAGTATATTCTAAGGTGCACCCAACCCAAGCTATGTTATTTTCAATCACCTCTTATGCATGTGAGAGCTGGACAATGAATAAGTAAGACTGAAGAAGGGTTGATGCTTTTGAGTTGTGGTGTTGGAGAAGAATGCTAAGAGTACCATGGCCTGCTAAAAGGACTGACGAATCAGTCCTGAAAGAAGTGCAGCTGGAATGCTCCTTGGAAGCAAGAATGGCCAGACTTCATCTCACCTATTTTGGTCATGTTGTCAGAAGGAACCATTCTCTGGAGAAGGATATCATGCTTGGTAAAGTGGAGGGTCAACAAAGAAGGGGAAGTCCCTCAACGAGATGGACAGATATAGTGGCTACAACAATTGCCTCAGGTATAGCAAGGATTGTCAGGCTGGCACAAGACCAGGTAGTGTTTTTTCTCTCCTGTGCATATGGTCGCTGTGAATCAGAGATGACTTGATGGGACCTAACAACAGTCTTGGGGGTCCCACCAGACTCCATCTGTTCTGATTATCTAGTGCTGCACTGAAAAAATATACCACAAATGGGATGGCCTTAACAAACAGGAGTTTATTCTCTTATAATATGGAGACTTTAAGTTCAAGTTCAAAGTGCCAGGCTCTAGGGGCTGGGTGAAAACCCCTCAGACTTGGGCTTCAGCTCTGCCACCAGCTCCCAGCCCACTGGAGCTAGAAGCTTTTCCTCACTCCGACAGCTGCTGGCTCCTGAGGCTGCCAAGCCCAAGGTTGATAAGTAAAAAGGCACAGTCCCGATATTACCAAATCACATGGCAGGCCATTAATTCAGTCCATTGTAAGACCCAGGGTTGACAGAGCATGGCAGGCTGCTTAGCAATGACATGGGTACATGCAGGGTTTAAGCAGGCCATAAGCTAGAAACTATTCCCAAAGCTGCTTCTTCTTCTTCTTCTTCTTTTTTTTTTTTTTTTTT
>NW_006922671.1:5814-6680 GCF_000298275.1 Orycteropus afer afer
CCCCAAAGGCCATGATCTTATTCTTTCAGGCTGAGGCAGCTCTGCTTTCGTTTCCTTGTTTTCTCTGGTTCTGCTGATTAATGTCAGAGGCAACCCACTCTGCTGGAAATCTTCCTGCCCCCAAAGCATTCAGCTTTCTTTCTCTGTGAGCCAGCCAACCTGCTACTCCCTTTCATGCCAGTCTTTTCTACCAGTTAATGCCCGAAGGCAACCCACTCCACCAGGAAGCCGCCTAACAAAAGGCATCAAGTTTTCTCCTCCGTGGGCTAGTAAGGCTGTTGCTGTCTCATGCCAGTTCTCTAGGCTCTGCTACTGCCATCTCTCATGCTGGTCTCTTGCTCTGCTCCTGCTGTCTGTCATGCCATATGCCAAGGTCTCTCTGCCAGGGTTTCAGGTCAAGGACGTACTCCACTCCTGTTTCCACATTTTAGGTATCTGTCAGAACAGCACCCCACTCCTGGTACCAAATTCTGTTCTGGTTACCTAGTGCCACTCTGACAAGAATATACCACAAATGGGATGGGCTTAACAAGCAGGAGTTTATTCTCTTACAATCTGGAGACTTTAAGTCCAAGTTCAAAATGCCAGGCTCTAGGGGCTGGGTGAATGCCTCTCAGCCTTAGGTTTCAGCTCTGCCTCCAGCTCCCGGCCCACTGGAGCTAGAGGCTTTTCTTCACTCAGAGAGCTGCTGGCCAATGAGGCTACCAAGCCCAAGGTTGACAAGTAAAAAGGCACAGTCCCAATATTACCAAACCACACAGCAGGCCATTAATTCAAGTCCATTGTAAGTCCCAAGGATGACAGAGCATGGCAGGATGCTTAACACTGACATGGCTACATGCAGGGTTCAAGCGTGCCATAAGCTA
>NW_006922671.1:8776-9352 GCF_000298275.1 Orycteropus afer afer
AGGACCATTGTCTGCCAAACCTATATATGTTCTTGGATACACTCCGCATTTCAAGAAATACCTAATCATTCAGCCTGTCCACCCATCTATCCACCCATATACCCATGTTATTCTTCACTGACAACACAGTACTGTATGTGCAAAAGGGTTCATATTTGTTGTCTGTACCTCCCATGTACCTCTGATGTCCTTCTCATCCTCAATGCTTCCATATTGGTCACTCACATTTGGTACATTGCCCTTCTCTCACCCAAATCAATACTCATCTCTATCTAACAGCATTCCCTCCCCACACCTCCCACCCCTGGTAACCAACAAAGAAAATTTCCTTCTATAGATAAACCTTTCCTCAACTTTCACAATAACAGACTAATAGAATATTTGTCCTTTTGTGATTGACTTATTTCACTCAGCATAATGTCCTCCAAGTTCATTGTTTTGCAGATTCTATATTATTCTTTAGCATTGCATAGTATTCCATTGTGTGTATGTACCATAGTTTGGTCATCCATTCCTCAGCTGATGGACACCTATGTTGTTTCCATCTTTTGGCTATTGTAGTCTATTTATGCCATA
>NW_006922671.1:10552-11208 GCF_000298275.1 Orycteropus afer afer
TTATCAGAGAGTTCCAATGCTGCTTCTTCCTCAGGGATGTGTTCTGGGTCTGTATCCTGCTCCCTTGTTTCTTTCACTTTATCCTGCTTCTTTGTATGGACTGTGATGGTCTGTTGTCTCCGAGGCATCGTGGTGTTGTTGTATTTAGATCTCTGTTAACTTTTTGTGAAGAGCAGTCAAGGGTGATTCTGGCTCTTCTTGGTGGTTTTTTATCATTGGCCCGTTGGTGGAGAAGGAGGTTGTGGCTCTCACTCAGTAAGTGAAGTTGCAGGAGGTGTGGTTGTAGTTGTGTCTTATGGGGACTCTTGTTGTCTCCCACTGAATTAGACACAAATTGCAATTGAATAGCCATCAAAAAACTTTTCAGTCTTGGAGGTCTGGAGGGTCCTTGGTGTTGCTGGAAAGTAGAACGTGTTCTTAAGCCCCAGGAATCTGTGAGAGCGCTGTCTCTTTAATTATCCAAAATTGTCAAGCCACTTTTTAATCCTTCAAAATGGCAGCACCCTTGGACCAGCAAAAGTCCACAGCTCAGCCCGCCTTTCTCTTCACCTTCTCCATTTATTCCCCAGCTACCAGAGCAGTCCTCCATGCAGTCCCTGGCTAGCTGGGCTGATTTTTAGGTTAATTCTTAAGTCCTACCAGCACTCAGGAATCTC
>NW_006922671.1:11328-12725 GCF_000298275.1 Orycteropus afer afer
GATTATCTTCTGTGTCTGTGTTAATTGGTTTCCCTTTTCTTTGTTGAAGAGGGTCTGTGCAGTCTTTCTGCCTAGTCCACCATCTTGCTGGAACTCTGTTTTTGAATTTTGTTCCAGGTTTTTCCTCCTACTCTATCCAGGATCTCCAGTTTTCTTCCCTTCTCAGCTGGATGGCATTGATACCTGGGCACCATCTAGTTCTTCCGGACTTGAGGTCTATCATATCTTAGGGCTGATTATGTCCAAATGCCCTTGGATTTCTTCACTCTTCTTCCTTTCTGATGATAGGAGACCATTAGCTGCATTTTAGATGGCTGCTGGAAAGCTTTTAAAACCCCAATGTCTTAAAAGTAGGTTGTGGAACAAGTTTTTTTATGTATTATGTTGAGCCAATTGAGTCTAATAATATGGTCCTGAACCGGCAGATCTGGTGGATCTCTCTCCCACAGTGTTTGGCTGTCTATGAGAGATTGCTCCATGTCTGTCTTCTGTAATGATTGCAGTTATTTTGTATCACTATTATCTGTGCAAGATTATCCTCCACTGGATCTATCATTGGTCTAAAGGATATCCGTGTTCTCTGACCCCCATCTGACCTTCTCAGTTGTCTTTGTATTTATCTGTACCCTGGTGTTTGGTGTTAGTGGCAATGCAGTATTGTGGATATACTGGTATTAGCCTCTGTTGTCATTATCTTATGTGCACAATTCAGTGTCCTCCCTTCCCCCAACTTTATCACTCTTTCCAAACCCTCCCTCCCCTTACCCAGTTCAATGTGTGGCCCCCAACATGTCCAAAATTTTCCCCACCCCTTCCCTCCTATCCGCAGTAAACTACAAAGTGAGTTTCTTTCCCTAAGCAAACTCTTACATGACTTTTTACAATAATGGGCTCATACAATATTTGTCCCTCTGCGATTGACTTATTTTACTCAGCATGATGTCCTCCAGGATCTCCACATTGTGAGATGATTCACATACTCTTCCTTGTTCTTTAAGGTAGCATAGTATTCCATTGCATTAATGTACCATAATTTGGGTATCCATTCATCTGTTGATGGGGCATTTAGGTTGTTTCCATCTCTTTGCTGTAGTGAATTTTGCTCTGATGAACATGAGTGTGCTCATGTCTGTGTCCTGTTTCTCATCTCTTTAGGATATATTCCAAGTAATGGAATTGCTGGTTCAAAAAGTATTTCTGTTTTCAGTTTTTTAAGGAAACACCATACCATTTGCAGGATCTCTGGTAGTGGAGTGCCTAAGACACTAACCAGAAGCCTGGCGGTTCAAACCCACCAGACACTCCTTGGAAGGAAGATGGGGCAATCCACTTCAGTAATGATACTGCCTCGGAAGCCCAAGGAGGGGTCGCTATGAGTCAGGTCTGACTTGATGGCA
>NW_006922671.1:13765-14405 GCF_000298275.1 Orycteropus afer afer
ACATACCTAAGAATTTTCCCTCCCCTCCCCTCCTCTCCCCTCTCATCTCTGGTAACCATCAAAGAAAATTTCTTTCTGTAAATAAACCTTCCCTTGACTTTTTACAATAGTGGACTAATACAATACTTGTCATTCTGTGATTGACTTATTTCCCTCAGCATATTGTCCTCTAAGTTCATCTGTGTTTTGCAGTATTTTGCATATCCTACATTATTCTTTAGTGTTGCATAGTACTTCATTGTGTGTATGTACCATAGTTCAGTTAACCTTTGCTCCATTGATCGACACTTAGGTTGCTTCTATCTGTTTGCTGTTGTGAATAGGGCTGTGATGAACATGGGTGTGCATATATCTATTCATGTCCTGGCTCTCACTTCTTTATACTTCTTTATACCTAGTAATGGGATTGCTGGATCAAATGGTATTTCTATTTCCAACTTTCTAAGGAATCGCCATATTGTTTTTCACAGTGGTTGTATCATTTTAGAGCCCCACTAGCAGTGTATGAGAGTTTCAATCTCTCCATATCCTCATCAGCATTTGTTATTTTCTGTATTCTTGAACTTTGCAATTAGACCTGTAGTGAGATGGTATCTCACTGTTGTTTTGATTTGCATGTTTCTAATGGCTAATGATCACA
>NW_006922671.1:36417-40015 GCF_000298275.1 Orycteropus afer afer
CCCCCACCTGGGTCCCTGTGGCTGACTGTTCCTCTGTCTGGCTTCCTGTCTTTTAATCCCCTTTCTCCTGCTCTTCTGGCCTGCTTCTTTGGTCGTCCCTGAGTTTCCCCTCCTCACCTATTCCCTTCAGCTGATTGCTCTTCTCTTTGGCTTCCTGGGTTTTATCCCCTTTCTCCTGCTCTTCCAGCCTGCTACTCTGTGCTCTGTGTAATGCAGTAGTGAATTAAAATCTCCTACTATCATTGCAAAGAATTTTGGTAGTGCATTTTCTAAGGCATTTGACTGCTAACCAGATGGCTGGTCATTAAAACCTATCAGCCACTCCAAGGAAGTAAGATGGCGCAATCTACTTCCATGAAGATTTGCAACATTGGAAATCCAATGGGGGTTGCTATGAGTTGAGATCAACTCAATGGCAATGTCTTTACTTATTGCAGAGTTGTCCCATTCTTTTTCAATTTTGTTTACCAACCAACAAACAAGCAAGCAAGCAAGCAAACAAACAAAAACACCAAACTCAATGCCAATGAGTCGATTCAACTCATAGCAACCCCTCTTTGGGTTTCTGAGATGGCATCTCTAAGGAAGTAGATTGCCCAATCTTCCTTCTGAGGAGTGGCTGGTGGGTTTGAACCACCACCCTTCTGGTTAGCAGTTAAATGCCTTAGGCACTATGCCACCAGAGCTCCCCAATTTTGTTACAGTTTGACTTTTATATTTTGTGGTTATTTCTTTCTTTGTGTAGATATTTATTATGATTATGTCCTTTTCTTGGATTGACCTTTTAATCATAATATAATGTCCTTTGTTTTCTCTTTTGCTGTGTTTTTCCTTAAAGTCTGCTTTTATCAGAAATTGATATTACCACTCATGATATTTTTGGTTGCCTGTTGCTTGGTACATATATCTCTATCATTTGATTTTTTAACTTTTTTTTGTCATTGTTTCTAAGGTGTATCTCGTGTAGACAGCATGTTGTTGGGTCACATTTCCTTATCTATTGTGTTACTCTATGTCTCTATCCTAGTGTAATTCTTTGTAATTATCAGTATCTATGTATTTTCTGCTGTCATTTTTCTTCTCTCTCTTTTTTTTTTTTTTTGGTTTTGATGGTATCTTTTTCCATATATTTTTCTGTGCTAAGCTCATTTTATTTATAGATTTTCTTATCATTTCCTTCATTGCTGTTGTTTCATTGGGCCTATGTTTTTAATTTCTTTTTGCATGAGAAAGTTTATGAATTTTATTTTCTTTTACCTTGTAATTTATTATTATCTTTCCAAGTTTACAACAGTCTTTTCTGTCTTGATATCATCTTGACTTCCTCTCCATTTGGAATATATCCAACTACATCATTTAATTCTTCTTTTTGCTTTGTAATTGTCATCATATAGAAGTTAATATCTGTAGTTCTATATTTTCAATCTTGTCGATTTATCATATTTTGTACACTTCCACATCTGCATTCATTTCTGGGTGATGGTGGAGTGTGTCTTAATCATCACTGCTGTCTGCTCTTGTTTGTTCTCCATCTGAAGGACTCCTTTTAGCATTTCTTGTAAGCTTGGTCTTTTTTTTTTTTTTAATTCCCTTCATTTCTGTTTATCTGGGAATGTTCTAATTTCATCATTTATTTCAAGGACAATTTTATTGGATATATAATTTTTGGTTGGCACTTTTTTTTTTTTTTTTTTTTTGCTTTCAGAGTTTTATATACATTATCCAATTACTTTCTTACTTGCGCTTTCTGCCAAGATATCAGAGTTTAAGCTCATTGATTCTCCTTTGTAGGTAATTTTTCATTTTTTTTCTGAATTGGTTTCAGAATTTTCTTTGTCTTTGCTTTTGCAAACTTTTATTATGATATAACTTGGTAATTTTCTTTTGGCATTTATAATATTTATTCAGTATCTTGAAAGTGTATATTATTGGCTTTCATGCTATTAGGGAAATTTTCTTCCAACAAAATTTTGACAATTTTCTTTGTGCTTTTTTTTCCCTCTTCCTGTTCTGAAAATCTGATCACACATATGTTATTCCTCTTGATGGTGTCTCAGATCATTCTTAAACTTTTTTATTCTTTTTTTTCCTGCTCATTCCTGTAACAGGTTACTATTATAAGCTTTATCTTCCATTTTACTAATTCTTTATTTCGTTGATGAAATTATACACCTCTGCCCTTCCAATGCATTATGTATTTCTATGATTTTGGGTTAATTTTCTGGATTTTTATTTACTATTTTTGTATAGCTTCTAACTTTTCATCTATTTTGTCAATATGGACTTTCTTTTTTAATTCCTCTAAATTTTTGTATGTGGTTATCTTGGTTTTCTGTGGTTTCCATGACCTTTCTTTCAATCCTTTGAAGCTACCTAAATATAATTCTTTTGAATTACTTATCAGGTACGTCCAATAGGATTTCTCCCTCCAGAAGATTTTCTGGACCTGTATTTTGTCACTTTTTGAGCCATCTTGTATTGTTTGTGTATGTGTGTGTAATTTGAGTTGTCTGTTGTGGAGTAGTGCCTAAGGCATTTGACTGCTAACCAGGTTCAACCCACCGACCACTCCTTGGAAGAGAGGTTAGGTAATCTACTTCTGTAGTGACATTGCCTCGGAAACCCAAGGAGGGGTCACTATGAGTCAGATCCGAGTTGACGGCAGTGCATTTGTTTTGTTTTGTTTTCTTTTTTTTGGTTGTCTCCAAGTTATTGTGGTGCTGTTGTAGTAATTTGCTGATGATCTTGATCCTGATGTTTCATATTATTTTGTTTTAATATATCTAGGCAATTGTGTGTTTAACTAGTCTGGTAGCACTGAGTTGTTGCTCCAACTATCTCTGGTGGGATTTGGTAACATGTGGGAATGTGGGCACAAGTCTCTAATTACTGGTTTTGCAGAGCAACTGATGACAGGCTTGGCACTGTTTGTTGTCATGTGCTGCCAATCCAGTGATGCTAGAGTAGGTGGTGCTACTTGTCCAGTGAGTGGGGTGACAGATGTGGTGGGTATGTCTGGGAAGGGTCACTGGCTCTAGATTGCTGAGGATAGATGTGAAAAAGAAAAGAAAGGGGCATAACAGGAATATAAAAGAGAAAATAACAAGGGTTACAGGAAGAGGGAAGTTCTATTTAAAAATAGCAAAAAGAAAAAGAAATGAGGAAAATAAAAAAAATGGCACAGTATTGGTGCAAGTTCTAGCCATCAAACATGGTTGGGGTGAGACTGCAGCTGTAACTCCATGGGATTATGTACCACTGAACACAGAAGGTCAGGGCTGGGTGCTACTAAACATAGAAGTTGCAGAAGGTCTGCACCCAGTCCGTGGTATCAAAAAAAAAAAAAAAAAAAATGGAGGGGAGAGGGTTAGAAGAAGAAGAAATAAAGGAAGATAAGGAGCTAGAGGGAATAAAGATGAAGATAGGAAGAAAGAGTAAAACAAGAAAAAATAAAGTGCTGAAGTACTGGCACACATGTTAGCTGCCAAACATAGTTCCAGTGGTAACATGGAGGTCATGCCACTGGAGTGGGCACCACTGTCCACAGAGGAGCAAGTGTGGGTGTTTCTGACTGTGGAGGCTGGGTGTGGCAGGCACC
>NW_006922671.1:40283-42045 GCF_000298275.1 Orycteropus afer afer
ATGGAATCAAAAAAAAATATTTTAAAAAAGTGAGTGAGGGAAATGAAGAAAAAAGAAGAAAGAAAAATTGTGGAAGAGGGAAGAAGTAAGTAGATAGAAAAGATATAAGAAAAAACGTGGCACAACAATGGTGTTGGGGAGGGGGGACTGGTTGCCCATTAGAATGGGGTGTGGAGGCTCACCTTTAGTCACCAGGAAGTTGTGCAAGGTAAGGGGGGAAATGTGGGTGCTGGTGCAGTTCTGGGCAAGTAAAGCCAGGCATCTTGTTCTTGCTCCAATTGTAACACTACTTACAATAATTAAAAATGGCCTCGCTGTGCCAGTCAGCCATTCACCAGTCTGTATACCTATTTTTCAGTTTTTTTTGTTCAGTCACTTCCTCTCATTGGTATTTGAGCTACTTCTTTACCTTTCCATTGAAGCTCTGTATTCCAGTATTGTCATCTTATCCATTTCACTTGGTTTCTCAATTCTTTGTTATTGAGTATCGAGATAGTGCATCTGTAAGAGGATCCATCTTGGACCCTTGCTCTAGGATAAAATTCTGTAGTGGAAATAGATAAAAATACATATCAAAAGAAAAGGTAATATGAATGTTCCAAATGTTGAATATCTATTGACAATTAAAAAAAAATGATGGTGTCTATCAAATCGCTACACTATTTAGTTTCTATTGGATACATTTAAGAGTGACAGTTTATTTCAAAATATCACTATTAACAATGTACTAGAAATTACATTATTGCAACCACTTAAGCTTATTATAACATGTGTTAGATGTCAACTTAAGTATGTGTTAGGAGTATGCATTTGTTCAAAATTCTTTTAGGGTGTATATAAGCAAAAATGTTTGCTGTTCATTGATTTAAGGGATGCCTTCCTGGTTCTGGTCATCTGCTTTGCAGGTCTTGAGGCTCATTCTTGTTAGTGTCCAGAGGGGTTCTGGCCTTGAGAAACCGAATCACAGAAATGAAAAAGCACATGTGACTGAGAAAAAAAACACCAAAATAACAATTAATTAGTTTCCAGTGAAAAATAGCAATGTCATACATTTTGTAACTACTAATGTGTATCCATTCAGCACATTTCCCCCCTGCAAAGCTTAATGGAAATCAAAATGAAAATCAGAACTAGAAAAAGAGAGATAGTTGATTACCCCTTGAGTATAATTTGTAAGTCCACCACATTACTTATCAGAGTAGATACTGGCAAAATCTGAAATAAATGTGATGAGATATAGTAGGATTGTTGCTAGGTAAACCATGATTCAGAAAATTGTAAAGAAAAAGTTTAATGGCATAAATCTGTGCTAGTCCACCTACCAACAGAGATGGTCTTACTTATGAGATTGGAAATACTGGAAGTCTGATGGTTAAAATTCCTTTATCTGTTGGGTATTGTGAATGCTTACTTCAGTGATTTTCTTTTCTCATCAATCTCTCCAGCCCCTTTAGATTCATACATTTTTTTCCTTAGATGATAATATAGAGCAATCAGTCAGTTCACAGTATGTTCATGCCTTAGGGGCTTGATAGTTATTCTGTCTCCTTTAGACAATTTTGCATGTTTTCTCTGATTAGTGATGTGCTGATCCTATAATTAAATTCTCAAAGGGTGATGCTTGAACAATTTCTCTTAGAAAGATCAGCACTAGGCCGGTCCCCATAAGGCGGAGGTCAAAGATGTCCCAAATGTCCAAACTACCATGCCACTCCATCATTTCAGACATTAACTC
This sequence comes from Orycteropus afer afer, assembly GCF_000298275.1. Classification (NCBI taxonomy): domain Eukaryota; kingdom Metazoa; phylum Chordata; class Mammalia; order Tubulidentata; family Orycteropodidae; genus Orycteropus; species Orycteropus afer. Next base: position 42,019 of record NW_006922671.1, read on the forward strand.
CTCCTCCTCCTCCCAGTAATTTCCCCA
>NW_006922671.1:42350-44146 GCF_000298275.1 Orycteropus afer afer
GTATACCCTCAGGGAAGCTAAGGGTGGTAACTTGAATTATACCTTCCAGCAAGGCAGGACTCAAGATACATTCCACCTGTGTTGCCCCAACAGAATTAACCTAAATCCCATCACAGAGTTGATTGCCAGTCATTATAAGGAATGACTACTACCAGCTGCCCAGCCAAGTTGATACCTGACCTTAACTACCACACCACCCCAAATAGGCATGGATAATAAGATTTACAAAACATCACATCAAGCAATTCACTGCAGGTGAGCAAGTAGCCTTCATTTTCTTTTTCTTGAGAAGGGAACAATGGAGTGGAACATCATCATAGTCTCTATTTTGACATCACTGCTCAGGAAGTCAACATCTATGAGGTGATTAAATATGCTTTTTTTATAGTTAAAATTAGTAACACTTTATTGTGGAAGAAGTTCATAGAGTTCTGATGACAGATAGACACACTCACCACATGTATGTGAGAGTTTAGTGGGTGGTATAATCATCACTCTGTCTTGGAAAAAGTACAGCCAGAATGCTCCTTAGAAGCTAGAATGGCCACACTTCATCTCATGTGCTTTGGTCATGTTGTCATACGGGATTGGTGCCAGGAGGATATCATTCTTGATAAAGTAGATGGTCAGCAAAAAAGAGGAAGACCCTCACTGAGATGGATTGACACAGTAACTGAGACAATGGGCTCAAGTATAGCAAATATTGTGAGGATGGTGCAGGGCTGGGCATTGTTTCATTCTGTTGTACATAGGATCACTATGAGTCAGAACTGTTTGACAATACCTAAGAACAACAACACAATCATCACTCAAAATAGATGGATGTAATAGGTTAGAGAAAAACAGAAGTTTGGAAGAAAATAGAAGAGGGGATAAATCTGGTTGCAAATTAAAAACTGTAAATGGCCCAAGAGAAAAGATTGGAAAAGTAAGTTTCTGTGAGAAAAGGAGGCCAGGGGACATTAGCGACCAAGGAAAGAACCATATTGGATAATGATGACATAGGCAGAAATTGATGGGGAGTGAATATTGATTCATGAAATGAAATAAAAGACAAAGAATAAATATTGGCAGTCCCATTTTAAATGGTTTTCCTGACTCCTCTTCAAAAGAAGAGAAATAATACAGTCTAAGGAATGATATGAATAGACCCAGAATTGAGAAATATGTTTAGGATTTTGAGAGAAGTGGATGTTGTTATGGTAAAATAAACCAGATTTAATACAAACTAGGTTAGAAGATTGTATACAAAATTCTTGATTAAGGAAACTTCCTACAGGTCATTAAAAAAAACCACACACATAACTCACTGGCATCGAGTCAATTCTGACTCATAGCAACCCCCTTTGGGTTTCTGAGGTGGTAAATATTTACAGAAGTAAATTGCCCAGTCTTCCTTCTGCAGATTGCTTGTGGGTTTGAACCACCAACCTTCTAGTTAGATGTTAAATGCCTTAGGCACTATGCCACCAGAGCATTAGATGAAGGAACTACCTGATTTTTCTTTGTTGTTGAAATTTTAAAGTTCTTCTTTACTTTTTCTCAATAGATAAAAATTCTAAAGAAAACTCACTGCCGCTGAGTTGATTCAACTCATAGTGACCCCTCCTTGGGTTTCTGAAGCAGTATCTCTACAGAAGTCAATTGCCCCATGAGCCTGGTGGCTAATAGGTTTAAGCCACCAGCCTTCTGGTTAGCAGTCAAATGCCTTAGGCACTGTGATAGTTGAAGATGTGTCAACTTGGCTGGACTCCAGTTGTGAGTGGTGGTTCCCATGATGGATCACATGACCACGT
>NW_006922671.1:46034-53439 GCF_000298275.1 Orycteropus afer afer
AGGCACTATGCCACCAGAGCTCCCAGATAAAAGTTAAGAATGGGAAATATAGACTTGAGTGGTTTTTGAGTGTATCCATTTTCTGAATATGCCTCATAGAGTGAGACAGCCATGGAGGAAGAAAAGATAATTCAGACAAACCGTGACTCCTCTTAACAGAGAAGACCAAGCTATTTTTAAGGGAAACTCCACTGATATCTTGGAGTAAAGAGATGAGGCTGATAAATGAGAGGAAGACTCTTGGTAATACTGGACAGAATGATATTGGTAGTAGGTCAAAAAGGGTATTTAAGTAAAATTTCTCTCTTAGCCAGATATTTGTAGGTATGAATACATTCTGTGGAATATATTCCCCTAGAAATTAGTTAAGAAACAATTTTGCAGAAGCATTGAGTAGCCATCTCTCCCTCTCTCTTTTTTTTCTTCCTGTAGCTGGACTTCCAGGATTTTCAAAAAAGTGTGCATGACTTTCCAGAAGACATTTGTGAGGGCTCTCTGCCCATATAGGGACTTGACGATCCAGCTGGTGAGGACAATGGTCTTAAGAGGACAAAGAGAGTTATGAAAATAATATTGAGAATACTTAGGATGCTTGGGTGATCATTAGCTAAGGTTGATGTTGTTATGTGCTGTTGAGTCATCTCTGACTCATAGCGACCCTATGTACAACAGAACGAAACACTGCCCTGTCCTGTGTCAGCCTTATGATCCCTACTACACCTGAGCCCATAGCTGCAGCCACTGTGTCAATCTATCTTGTTGAGGTCCTTCCCCTTTTTCATTGACCCTCCACTTTACGAAGCATGACATCCTCCACAGAATGGTCCCTTCTGACAACATGACCATAGTAGATGAGACAAAGTATGGCCATTCTTGCTTCCAAGGAGCATTCTGTCTGCACTTCATCCAGGACAGATCTGTTAGTTCTTTTAGCATTCCATGGTACTTTCAGCATTCTTCACCAGCACTCCATCTCAAAAGCATCAACTCTTCTTCAGTCTTCCTTATTCATTGTCGAGCTCTCACATTCATATAAGGCAATTGAAAATACCATAGGTTGGGTTAGGAGCATCTTAGTCTTCAAGGATATATCTTTGCTCTTCAGCACTTGAAAGAAGTCTTTTGCAATAGATGCCCAATGCAATACGTCTTTTGAAGTCTTGACTGCTGCTTCCATTGGTGTTGATTGTAGAACCAAGTAATATGAAATTTTTGACAACTTCAATCTTTTCTCCATCTATCGTGATGCTGTTATTGGTCCAGTTGTGAGGATTTTTGTTTTCTTTATTTTGAGGTGTAATCCATAAGACTGTAGTCTTTAATCTTCATCAGGAAGTGTTTCAAGTCATCCTCACTTTCAGCAAGCAAAGTTGTGTGGTCTGTGTACCTCAGGTTGTTAATGAGCATTACCCCAATCCTGATGTCATGTTCTTCTTCATATAGTCCAGCTTCTTGGATTATTTGTTCAGCATACAGATTATTGAATAAGTGTGGTGAAAGTTTTCAACCCTGACACACTTCCTTCCTGATTTTACAATTAAGTGTTCTGAGATTCCCGTTCTTCTCAATGTTATCCACAATTTTTTATCATCCACAAAATCAAATGTGTTTGCATAATCAATAAAACACAAGTAAACATCTTTCTGTTATTCTTTGCTTTGAGCCAAGATCCATCTGACATCAGCTATGATATCACTCACACCACATCCTAAGGGGTGCCATTTAATTTCTTGAATTCTCACAACAACTAGGTACTAGAGGGTACTCATTATTCCCATTGTGTAGATGAACAAAATGAGGTGCAGAATTGTTAAATCACTTGCCCAAAGTCCTACATCTAATAAATGACAAACCTAGGATTTAAACCCTGTTTAAATGTTATGTTCTGCTCATACACAAGACCCATGTTTAAATTAAATGTGTGTATATATGTTGTGTTGTTGTTAGGTGTCATTGATTCGGCTCTGACTCATTGCGATCCTGTGTACAACAGAATGAAACACTGCCCAGTCCTGCACCATCCTTGCAAGCTATACTTGAGCCCATCATTGCAGCCACCCACTAAGCCAATCCATCTCATTCAGGGTCTTCCCCTTTTTTTGCTGATCCTCTACTTTACCAAGCATGATATCCTTCTCCAGGTAATGGACCCTTCTGACAACATGACCAGAGAAGGTGAGGTGAAGTCTGATCATTTCAGCTGCACTTCTTTTTTCCATCAGTCCATGCTATTTTCAGTATTCTTTGCGAACACCACAATTCAAAGGTGTCAGCTCTTCTTCTGTCTTCCTTATTCATTGTCCAGCTTTCATATGCATATGAGGCAATTGAAAATACTATGGTTTGGTTTAGGAACAGTTTAGTCTTCATACTGACATCTTTGATCTTTAACACTTCAGAGTTTTTTTTTTTTTTTTTTGTAACAGATTTGCCCAGTGCAATAAGACGTCTGATTTCTTGACTGCAGCTGCCATGGATATTGATTTTAGATCCAAATAAGATGAAATCTCTGAAAACTTCAATCTTTTCTCCATTTGTCATAATATTGGGTATTGCTCCAGTTGTGAGGATTTATTTATTTATTTATTTATTTTTTATGCTGAGGTCTGGTAGCATAATGCCTAAGGCACTTGACTGCTAACCAGAAGGCTGGGGGTTCAAATCCACCAGCCACTCTTCGGAAGGAAGGTTGGGCGATCTACTTCCGTAGTGATACTGCCTCAGCAACCCAAGGAGGGGTCGCTATGAGTTGGGTCCGACTCGATGGCACATAACAACAACAACAACAACATGTTGTAATCCACACTGAAATCTTTCATCTGCATCAGTAAGTGCTTCAAGTCATCTTCACTTTCAGCAACAAGGTTGTGTCATCTGTATATCACAGATTGTTAATGGCTCTTCCTCCAATCCTGATTCTGTGTTCTTCTTCATATAGTCCAGCTTCTCTGATTATTTCCTCAGCATACAGATTGAATAAGTATGGTGAAAAGATACAACCTGGATGTACCCCCTTCCTGATTTTAAACTATGCAGTGTACCCTCATGAGCACAAATATCTGTTCTGGAATTCCCATTCTTCACATCGTTATCCATAATTTGTTATGACCCACAGTCAAATGCCTTTGCATAGTCAATAAAACACAGGTCAACATCTTTCTGGTATTCTTTGCTTTCATTCAAGACTATCTGACATCAGCAATGATATCCCTTGTTTCATGTCCTCTTCTGAATCCAGCTTGCATTTCTGGAAGTTCCATATCAATGTACTGCTTCAACTATTTTTGAATTATCTTCAGCAAAATTTTACTTGCATGTGATATTAAGGATATTGTTCAATAATTTCCATGTTCTGTTGCATCACCTTTCTTTGGAATGGGCACAAATATTGATCTCTTACAGTCAGTTGTCCAGGTAGCTGTCTTTCAAATTTCTTGGCATAAATGAGTAAGCGCCTCCAGCACTATATCCATTTGTTTTGCCAATTCCTTCAGTGTAGATTGGACTTCTTTCTTCAATACCATTGGTTCTTGATCATATGCACCTCCTGAAATAGTTGAATATCAACACATTCTTTTTGGTACAGTGACTGTGTATTCCTTCCATCTTCTTTTGATGCTTCCTGCATGATTCAATATCTTTCCCATAGAATCCTTCAACATGGCAACTGGAGACTTGAATTTTTTCTTCCATTCTTTCAGCTTAAGAAATGCTGAGGGTGTTCTTCCCTTTTGGTTTTCTAACTCCAGATCTTTGTGCATTTCATTATAGTAATTTATTTTGTCTTCGTGAGATTCCCTTTGAAATATTCTGTTTGGCTCTTTTATTTCATCATATCTTCCATTCGCTTTAGCTACCCTTTTTCTTTTTTTTAAAATTGTGATTTGGGTGCAAATTTACAAAGCAGATTTGTTTTACATTTAACAGCTCACGCGTATTTGATTTCATGGCCTTAATTACAATCCCCAACTATAAAAACCTCTCCTTCCTTCTTTCCCTGTGACTACCCTGTCTCTATGCCCTTCTTAACTATGCATTCTTGTCTGTCCAACTTTCCCTCTATGTGAATGCTGCCCCTCTGGTGTCTGATGGTTGAGTCTCATGATTGATTGATCTAAGGGGTGCATCCCCTTGGGATACATGGGTGCACCTTCCTGGGGTAGTCGTTTTTCATGTAGGTCTTTCTTCTGTTGGGTTGAGAGCCAATTCATGGAAGTGAGTCCATTTCTAGTCATGAAGGATAATCCGAGGCCATAGTCTTGGAGGCTCTACCAGTCTCTATCCAAACAGTAATTTTGGTCATTTTTATGTTTTTGAAATTTGTTCCACATTTTTCCTCCCACTCTAACCAGGATCTCCAATTTTGATCCCTTTTTGAGTGGTTGGGATAGAGCTGGGCACCATCTTGTTCTTCTGGTCTCAGGATCATGAAGGCTGAGGTTCTCATGGTTCATAATATCTTTGGACGAATTGTTTCCAGACAGTTTTGATTTTCTTCACTCTTCTTTGCTTCAGATGAGAGGAAAGTAATAGTGGTATCTTAGATGGTCACTGGAAAGCTTTTAAGACCCATGTCATTACTAACCAAAGTAAGTTGTAGAACAAGATTTTTATGTACTATGTTGTGCCAATTGACCATGATGTTCCCCAAGATTATGGTCCCTGTGGTAGATCAGTTTGTGTGTCAACTTGACTGGGCCTGGTTGAGTGCCTGGACAGCTGGATGTAGTATTCCCCATGATGAGACTGGTAATCACCTCCATGGTGGAATCTACTGGGAGCAGCTGAGTAGCTGCCTTAGGGAATGTGGTCTGCTTCCTGTATATAAACAGAAGCCTTAGGGAATGGTCTCTAGCTTATGGCACACTTGGACCCTACATGTAGCTGTGTTGTTGTTCCACAGCCTGCCATGCTCTGCCAACCTTGGGACTTACAATGGACTTAAATTAATGGCCTGCCACGTGGGTTGGTAACGTCAGGACTGTGTCTTTTTCCTTATCAATCTTGGGTTTGTCAGCCTCTGCAGCCAGCAGCTGAGTGAAGAAAAGCCTCCAGCTTCAGTGGGCTGGGAGCTGGAGGCAGAGCTGAAGCCCAAGGCTGAGGGGCTTTCACCCAGCCCCTAGAGCTTGGCACTTTGAACTCAGACTTCTAGCCTCCTAGCCTCCTGAACAGTAAGAAAATAAACTCCTGTTCGTTAAGACCATCCCATTTGTGGTATATTCTTGTCAGAGCGGCACTTGGCAACCAGAACAGTCCCCTAAGGCATTTGACTGCTAACCAGAAGGTTGGCAGTTCAAACTCACCAGGCACTTATGGAAGGAATACTGGGCAATCTACTTCTATAAAAATTTACTGCCTCAGAAACCCAAAGGGAGTCACTTTGAGTCAGAATCGACTAGATGGTAGTGAGTTTGGTTTTTTGGTTTGCTTGTGCCAATTGAGCATTTTTCCCCTGACACTATTGTCCCAAGCTTGCAGGCTCAGTGATTCTCTCTCTCAAGGTGTTTGGTTGTCTCTGAGAACCTGCTCCAACCCTGTCCTCTGTTACTTCTGTAATGTATTTGGATAATTTTGTAGCACAAGTACATATGTAAGATTAACTTCAGTGAAATCTATCCTTGGTCTTGGATATATTCCTGTTCACCTACCCCCACCTGATCTTTTCGCCAGTCTATGCATTTACCAATCATTTAGTGTTTGATGCCAGTGGTAATAGTATTTGCCTCCATTGTCTACATATTTTGTGCATGTTTCTGTGTCTACCCTTTCCCCATTGCCATCATGCTGGTTACAGACTTTTTCCAAACTGCACCTCCCCTCACCCAAATCAACATGTGACCCCCAACAAGTCCAGAATTTCTCCTCCCTCTCCTTCCCATGCACAGTAACAAATAAAGTCAATTTTCCTTCCCTGAATAAACCTTTCCTTGACTTTTTACAATAATGGACTCATACAATATTTGTCCTGTGATTGACTTATTTCACTCAACATAATATCCTCAAAATTCATCCATGTTGTGAGATGATTCTGTATTCTTCATTATTCTTTAATGTTGAGTACTATTCCATTGTGTGAATGTATCACAGTTTTGTTATCCATTCATCTGTTATGGGCATTTAGGTTTTTAACATCTCTTTGCTATACTGAATTGTGCTGTTATGAACATGGGTGTGTATATGTCTATTCATGTCCTGTCTCTCACACCTTTAGGATATATCCCTAGTAATGGAATTGCTGGATCAAATGGTATTTCTATTTTCAGCCATTTTTTTTTAATGGAAAAGTCATACCATTTTCCACAGTGACTGTACCGTTTTGCACTCCCACCAGCAACGTATGAGAGTTCCATGGACTCCAGACCCTCACGAGCATTTGTTATTTTCTTTTTGAACTTTGGTGTTATTGCTGGGGTGAGATGGTATGTCATTTTTGTTTTGATTTGCAGCTCTGGTGGCATAGTGCCTAAGACATTTGATTGCTAATCAGAAGGCTGGTGGTTCAAACCCACCAGCCACTCCTCAAGAAGGAAGATTGGGCAATCTACTTCCGTAGTGATACCACCTCAGAAACCCAAAGAAGGGTCGCTATGAGTCAGATCCAACTTGACGCCAGTGAGTTGTTGTTGTTGTTGTTGTTGTAATAGCTAGAGATCATGGGCATTTCCTCTTGTGTTTCTTGGCTGCCTCTATATATTCTTTCGTGAAGTGTATGTTCATGTACTTTGCCCATTTTTTGAATTGGATTGTTTGTCTTTTTGGTGTTGAGGTGTTAAAGTTTTCTATGAATTTTGGAGATAATTCTCTTGTCAGATATGTCATAGCCAAATATTTTTTCCCAATCTGTAGGTTCTCTCTTTACCATTTTGGAGAAGTCTTTTGCTGCACAAAATAATTTAATTTTTTATTTAATGAATATTTCCCATTCATTTAGTTTCTCTTCTGCTGCTTGTGCATTTTGGGTAATACTTGATAGATTATGCAATAAATTAGGGCCCCTTGATTTGCCCATATTTTATCTTTGATGAGCTTTATAGTTTTGGGTTTACATTTAAGTCTTTGATCCAACTTGAATTTCTTTCTGTGTATGGGGTGAGGTATGAGTCTTGTTTCATTTTTCTGTAAGTGGATATCCAGTTTTGCCAGGACCATTTGTTAAAGAATTTATGTCTTCCTCATTTAATGGATTTTGGCCCTTTGTAAATAACCAGCCATCCATAGATGGATGGGTCTATTTCTGTATTTTCATTTCTGTTCTACTGCTTAATCTGTCTATCATTGTACCAATACCACATAGTTTTGACTGCTGCGGTTGCATAGTAGTTTTGAGATTCCTGTGTGTGAGATCTCTTACTTTGTTTTTCTTCTTCAGCACTGCTTTTCTTATCCGAGATCTCTTTCCTTTCCA
>NW_006922671.1:54497-56985 GCF_000298275.1 Orycteropus afer afer
TCTTCTCTTTCTTCAGTTATTGCCCTGGATAGGACTTCCAATACAATGTTAAATAGAAGTGGTGATGGAGGGCATCCTTGACAGGTTCCCGCTTGCAAGGGGAATGATTTGAGTCTTTGTCCATTAACAATAATTTTGCCTGTTGGTTTTGTGTATTGTATATGCCCTTTATTATGTTGAGGATTTTCTGTTCTATCCCTATTTTTCTGAGAATTTTGAACAGGGATGGGTGTTGGATTTTATCAAATGCCTTTTCTGCATCAGTTGATACGATCATATGGTTCTTAGTTTTGCTTATGTGATGGATTACATTGATTGTTTTTCTGATATTGACTCATCCTTGCATACCTAGTATGAATCTTACTTCATCATGCTATATTATTTTTATTATATGTTGTTGGATTCTGTTGGATTGGATATTGTTGAAGATTTTTGCCTCAATGTTCATGAGGGATATTTGTCTGTAGTTTTCCTTTTTAAGTGATGTGTTTACCTGGATTTTGGTATCAGGGTTATGCTTGCTTCATAGAATAAATTTTGGAGTATTCCATTATTTTCTATGTTCTGGAATAGTTTGAGCAGTATTTGTGTCAGCTCTTCCCTGAATATGTGCTAGAATTATCCATTGATGCCATCTGGGCCATGACTTTTTTTTTTTTGTGGGGAGTTTTTTTTTATGACCTACTCAATTTGTTCTTTTGTTATAAGTCTGTTCAAGTATTCTATCTCAGACTGACATTGTTTAGTTAGATCTTGTCTTTCTAGAAATTTGTGCATCTCTTGTAGATTCTTCAATCTTTTGAAATACATTTCTTCATAATATTTTGTTATCTTTTTCATCTGAGTTGGTTCTATTGTGATATTGCCCTTTTCATTTATTATTCATGTTATTTGCATCTTGTCTTTGTTTTCCTTTGTTAAGTTTGCCAGAATAATTAAAAAATAAAAATAAAAAAACAAACTCACTTCCATCGAGTAAATTCAACTCATAGCAACCCCTCTTTGGGTTTCCAAGGTGGTATCTCTACGGAAGTAGATTGCCCAATTTTCCTTCCGAGGAGTGGCTTGTGGGTTTGAACTTCCAGCCTTCTGGTTAGTGGTCAAATGCCTTGGGCACTTCACCACCAGTGGTTTGTTGATGTTGTTCATCTATTCAAAGAACCAGCTTCTTGTTTTGTTGATTTTATCTATTTTTGTTTATTTTCTGCTTCATTTATTTCTGCTCTGATCTTTATTATTTCCTTACTTTGGATACTGTAAGTTACTTTTGTTGCTTTTTATGTAATTTTTGGGGTTGTTGAGTTAAAGTGTTCAAATCGATTCTTCATCTATGATATGTGCACTTATTGTCATAAATTGACCTTTTGAGTACTGCTTTCTCTGTGTCTCAAAGGTTTGAGTAAGTTGTATTTTCATTTTCATTTGTTTCCAAGAGGTTTTTTCTTTTTTAATTCACACTTTATTTCTTCTGTTACCTAGTAGTTTTTGAGCAGTATGTTATTCTGTTTCTACATATTTGATATTTTTCCCTTGGTCTTCCTATTATTGGTTTCTAATTTTATAGCATTGTGATCTGAGAAGATGCTTTGTACTATTTTGATGTTTTAAAATCTATTGAGGCTTGTTTTGTGGCATAATCTATAGTCTATTCTGGAGAATGATCCATGTGCACTATAGAAGAATGTTTACTGTGCTATTGTTAGATGGAGTGTTCTCTTTATATCTATGAGTTCAAGTTGGTTGATTGTATTGTTTATTTCTTCTATATCTTTGCTGGTTTTTTTTTCCTAGTTGTTCTGTCCCTCCTTGAAAGTAGTGTGTTAAAGTCTCTTACTATTATTGTACAATTGTCTATTTTCCTTTAAATTCAGTTAATATTTGCTTTATGTACCACTGGGTGCATAGATATTTAATATGACAGTCTCTCTCTCTCTCTCTCTCTCTCTCTATATATATATATATATATACACACACACATATGTATATATATATGTGTGTATATCTATCTATCTATCTGTCTATCTATCTATCTATATCTTCTCAATTTCTTATCTGATATTTTTATTGCTTGCTCTTACTTGGGGACATATCCTCATTCTTTAAATTGGGCACTTGTTTCTACTATCTTGCCCTGTTTTTTAGTTTGATTTAAAGTTGTTTGTTGTTTCATAGACATTTTGAATTTGTGGCCTTTATTTGTTAGTTATGTACTGATTTGTTTCACCCTCGTTTTATGTTTTACTATATCTCAAAGTAAACTCCTCCAAATAAACTTCCAGCCACTCTTCAAACTATATCAAATTATATCTCATAGTAAACTTCCTGTCACTCCTCGAAAGGAAGATTGGGCAATCTACTTCCATAGTAATACTACCTCCAAAACCCAAGGAAGGGTCACTATGAGTCGGAGACAACTTGATGGCACGTAATAACAACAACAATATCTCAAAGTGTGGAGCAGGTGTATATGTTTGCATATTAACTTGGC
>NW_006922671.1:57380-63240 GCF_000298275.1 Orycteropus afer afer
AGAAAGCCCTGCATCTGAGATGGATAATCACCCCAAAGGACAAAGGGCCACCCTCTTCTGCATGCACCCACCAGTCACAAAATCCCAGGTCCCAGGTCCACTCTGTGCTAAAAATGGTTGGCAAGAGTTGGACCTGCATTCACTGCCACTGGGTTCTGTTTATTCTGAAAGAGTTTCTTTCTCCTTCCCCCAAGTCCCTTCCAGACTCTGTGGCAGCTTAAGCTAATGTTGTCCTGCTTCCTTTCCCAGTTTGATCTTTTTCCCCATGCCAAGCCCCAGCTCACCTTGAAAAACTCCTGGTGTGACTATTCTGAGTCTTTAACTCCTGTGGGTTCCATAATGTGATTTCTTTTCACCCTCCTCTTTGACCTCCTTTGTATTTCTAATGACTCTTCTTCTGCTCTCCAGCTGGGTGGGTTTCTTTACTTTTCCAAGTTGCTTAACAGGCTCCCTTTTGTCATCTTTACCAGATCTAATACTTTTTCTCATTAGCTGCTCAAAATTCCGTATCATTATTTGCATCTGCTTTACCTAGTGACTCAAAATCTCATTTGATATAGGGACTAAGCTCACAGAATATCAGTACAATTCCATCTTCTCAGCACTACTCTTCTTTCAAGAGCAAGTTTCAGAGTATCCTCTGGTATCTATTTTGGTCTTTTCTTCTTTACTGTATTTTTAATGACCTTTTGATTTCTTCATGTATGATGTTCTTGATGTCATCCCACAACTCGTCTGGTCTTCAGTCACTGGTATTCAATGTGTCAACTTTGTTCTCCAGATGTGCTCTAAATTCAGGTGGGATATACTCAAGGTAGTGCTTTGGCTTTCATGGACTTGTTTTTTTAGCTTCAACTTGAACTTGCTTATGAGCAATTAATGGTCTGTTCTACAGTCAGTTCCTGGCCTTTTTTTGACTCATGATATCGAGCTTCTCTTTCCACATGTAGTTGATGTTATTTCTGTGTCTTCCATCTGGTAAAGTCCATGTGTATAGCTGCCATTTATGTTGCTGAAAAAAGATATTTGCAATGAATTCATCTTTGGTCTTGCATAATTCTCACATGTGATCACCAGCATCGTTTTTTATCACCAAGGCCATATTTTCCAACTACGGATGCTTCTTCTTTGTTTTCAATTCTTGCATTCCAATTACCAGTAATAATTAATACATTTTGATTGCATGCTTGGTCAATTTCACACTGCAAATTTTGGTAAAAACCTTTAATTTCTCCATCTTTGGCTTTGGTGTTTGGTGTGTAAGTTTGGATAATAGTTGTATTGACTGGTCTTCCTTGTGGGTGTGTGGATACTATCCTATCACTGGTAGTGTTATACTTCAGACTGATCTTGGAACATTCTTTGTGACAATAAATGTGATGCCATTCCTCTTCAATTTTTCATTTCCAGCATAGCAGACCATATGATTATCTGGTTCAAAATGGAAAATACCAGATCATTTCAGCTCATTATTGCCTAGGATATCCATCATTACGCATTTCATTTCATTTTTGACAACTTCCAAGTTTCTTAGATTGATACTTCATACATTTCAAGTTTGGATTATTAATGAATACTGCAGCTGTTTCTTCCAATTTTGAGTAGTGTCCCATCGGCAAATGAAGATCCCGAAAGCTTTACTTCACCCACATCATTAATGTCAACTGTGCTTTGAGGAGGCAGCTCTTTCCTAGTCATATATTGAGTGCCTTCCAAATGAGGGGCTCATCTTCTGGTACTATATGAGACAATGTTTCATGGCTTTTCATAAAATTTTTCCAGTAATATATCTGACAGTGTTTCACTGCTATTCATAAGGTTTTCACTGGCCAGTTTTTTCAAAAGTGGAAGGTCCCATCCTTCTTCCTAGCTTGCCTTAGTCTGGAAGCTCCCCTGAAACCTATCCACCATTGGTGATACAGTTTCCAGCATCATAGTAACATACAAGCCACCACAGTATGACAATGTGACAGATGAGTGGTGTGTTTGTGTGTGTGCGTATACATACCAAACAAACAAACAAAAAACAAACTCACTGCCATCTAGTCCCATCTGACTCATAGTGACACCTCCTTGGGTTTCTGAGGCAGTATCACTATGGAAGTAGATTGTCCAATCTTCCTTCCAAGGAGTGGTGGGCTTGAACCACCAGCCTTCTGGTTAACAGTCAAATGTCCTAGGCACTACACCATCAGAGTGTGTGTGTGTGTATATATATATATATATATATATATATATATGCATATTTATTGTCTGTTCATTAGAAGTGCACCTATGCAATAGTCAAATGATAATAGTATTGTCCTGAAGAAAGCATAAGCCCACAATCAGTCATGTATTTAAATTGAAAGTAAAAAATTAAGTAAATATTCACAGAAAAGGCACAACACATGTGTATAGAGCTCAATGAACACACCTGGGTAACCAGGATCCATATTAAGAAGCAGAATACTACTATTCCCCCAGTAGCCACCCTTATATTTCCTTCAAGACACAAATACTTCCCAAGGTAACCACTACCCTGAATGTCTATCATTGGATTTGTTGTACCTGTTTTGGGACATCATATACATGAAATCAGTAAGTATGTACTACCTAGTATCTGGCTTCTTTTGAATAAAATTGTAAGAGTCATCCCTCCTGTTTTGTATAATAGTATTTCATGTATTTTCACTGCTGCAAAGGAATTTTTTAAAATTTCATTTTCAGAAAACACACAGATAACCTCTTTTTATTGAACTCTATGGGGCCACCAAAATAGGAGGAGAATTTAATCAGTCAACTCAACTAGTGGTATAGCAGAGTAGTAAAAAGAAGTTTTTAAGTTAGGCAAATCACAGTCAGTGTGGAATTTAAACATAACTCCTCCAAAAACTGGTTCTGTACCCTTAATATTATCCACTTAATATGTCTGTGCTTCAGTGTCTCCAAATGAGCAGTAGGGATGATATCTATGTCAAAAGATTGTTGTGAAGATAAAATGTGATAGTGTATGTAAAGTGCCTGATACAAAGCCTACCATATTGTAGATTGTCACTAAATTGATAGTAATCATGGTTTTAATTATTATAGCTAAGGCCCAAATGCATAGTCATCAATGCTGACAAGTTTGATAGTAAAAACATTTTTTTCCTAAAAATATACACTAAGCTATTAATATGCTACATTTGGATGGTGGAGTTTCTGTACCTTATGAGCTGTTCATAGTAAAAACTCTCATTTCTCTTATTGATGTGCTCAATAGGGGGGTTTATGAACAAAATCTCAGGGAGCAGAAAATTCTCTGTTAAGAATTTCATCTTTGTAGTTATTTGTTTTGATCATATTATAATAGTAATTAATAAAACCATATTCTGGTTCATCTAGTTAAACACTTTATAACTGAGTACTACCATCCTTTTTGAGGTTTTTGTTAATAAATAACTACTCCAGTGGCAAGTGACACCTTGAATTTAGTGAAGTAAGAGGAGAGCAATGGTGAAATTAATTTCTAAATAATGTGTTCTTCCCAAGGAAATGGTAAATGGCACCAGGAGAGGCTACACACACAAGGTTGATTGTAGTTTGGGATAGAAAAAATACGTAGTGAGAGAATTGAATCTTTTCACAGCTCATGGTGTACAGGCATGAACATTCAAAATAGTGTGCACCATAGCAATCAATAACATATTCATGCTGTAAATGGCAAATTATTTGTAGTGAAACCATTACATCTAAATGTCAACAAAGACAATAAAAAGACTTCAGGCTGGAGGCTTCTCCTGACTTACGTAGCTGCAGAGGTTGAAAAACAAAAGATCGGTAGGTCAGATGGCAAGCTGCTGGCTCATGGGCTGGGGAGGCTGATGAATCCAGTATCAGCAAGTAAGATGGCTGGCTGCTGGCTTATAAGGTGTGTAGTTTAGTGAATCTCAAGATCAGCAGGTATTATGGCAAGCCACTGGCTCAAGTAGAAAGAACTGGAGGTCAAATGATGATGAGCCAGATGTAGGATCCAGACTGAACAAAAAGTAAGTATGTGAACCTTTTTCACATATATTGGAAAACTGCCATACCCTGAAGGAAACTCCCTTTCATCTGATCAACTACTCATAGTAGATATCATCATGGAAGTGATTACATTATATCAGGTCTCATGATGGGGGATGACTACATCATAAATGCTAAACTCCTTAGAATCATGGCCTAGCCAAATTGACACACAACCTTAACCATCACAATCCACTCCTTGTCAACTTGGCAAATGTACGCATCTCCTTACAACATATGTAATTCTTAAGTAAAGACAATGGTAAAGTCATACTTGCACCTAACATGATACAACTAAGACACATGCAACCCAAAACATATTATCCCTGTTTATATTTTATATTTTATAATTGAAGAAAACAAAAATATTTGATGAACATACAGAAGTGAGAAATACTCATAACAATCACAGACCTCATTTCTGCAACTGGTCACATGGTCATAGCTGGTATTTAGAACCACCTACTTCCACTACTCATTCTGTATTCTTTTTGCCCTCAGCAAGTACCTCAGCTAGTCATGGTCATTTGCTTGGTGGGGTGACCCAAGCATTTACTCCTGAAGGATCTGGGCCATTAGTAGTCGTATCAGAGCATGGTGGTCAGAGATGTCATAAAGAATCTCCTTTATTCCAGACATACCTTTCCTTACCTCCATTATGTAGTATTAACCTGATTTCCCCTTGGTAATCAGGATCAGTAACACCACATAATACAATAAATACCTTCTTCACCTGTTGATGCAGAGGCGTAAAGAGTCCAAAATGGCCAAGTAACATTCCTAACTTCTAGTTCAGTGGAATTAGTGTTGTGTCTCCAGGTGGGAGTATTCCTCCCTTTGGGACTAGGACCTCCAGACCTGCAAAGCATAGGGTCACAATGACAGAAAGCAAAAATGTTGTGAATGGGTCACTAGGGGTAATAGTGAAAAATGCCATTCCCATTTCTACCCCTTGGTTCCTGGACTGATCCTAGCTATTGATGAAATGGCAACCTATATTGGTTGCTGGTTTTGAGCATATATGCCTCCTGGAGAAGACTGTCCAAAGCCTGCAAAGTATTTCTTCCTACTTGGCACCATAATTGTGTCTTTAGAAGATTATTCCATTGTTCTGTCAAGCTAGCTGCTTCAGGATGATGGAAAATATGGTAAGACCAGTGAGTGAATTCCATGAAACAGAGCCCATTGTTATACTTCATTTTCTGTGAAGTAAGTGCCTTGATCCAAGGCAATGATGTGTGGGCTGCCATGATGGTGGATAAGGTGTTCTGTAAGTTCACAGATGGTACTTTTGACAGAAGCATTGCAAGCAGGGAAGAAAAATCCATATCCAGAGTGAGTGTCTATCATAGTAAGAACAAAATGTTGTTCTTTCCATGATGGAAGTGGGCCAATGTAATCAACATGCTACCAGTTTGTTGGATGACTGCCTTGATGATTAGTTCCATACTGCAGACTTAGTTTGGTCTCTTTTGCTGGCATATTGGGCACTAAGCAGTGGCTGTAGCCAAGTCAGTGTGGGAGAGTGGAAGCCCATGTTGCTGATCCCATGCATAACCTCCATCCCTTCCACAATGGCAACTTTGTTCATGAGCCTTTTGAGCAATGACAGGAGTGGCTGGAGAATCAGGATGATTCATTTCCACAGAATGTTTCATCCTATTCACTTGATTGTTAAAATTCCCCCCTGCTGAGGTCAACATTTGGTGAGCATTCACATGAGACATAAGTATCTTCACTTCTTTTGCCTATCCAAAGTGGTCTATCCACATACTTCTTTGTCACCAATTTCCTAATCATGTTCTTTCTTTCTTTCTTTTTTTTTTTTTTT
>NW_006922671.1:67406-76312 GCF_000298275.1 Orycteropus afer afer
ATTATCTTCTGTGTCTGTGTTAATTGGTTTCCCTTTTCATTGTTGAAGAGGGTCTGTGCAGTCCTTCTGCCTAGTCTGCCATCTAATCATGTTATTTCTAAGTCCCTGACCATCCAGCCACACCATTGGCCACAGCCCATGAATCAGTATGCAATCACACATCTGGTGATCTCTCTTACCAAGAATAGTGAACAACCAGATGCACTGCTTGATGTTCTGCCCATTGGGAGATTTTTCTTCACCACTGTCCTTTAGGGAGGTCCCATAAGTGAACTGCCATGCTGCTGCTGTCCACTTTTGAATGGTGCCTGTGTATAAAAGCTATATAAACAGTCATTAGATTTCTCTTCCTCAGTTGACTGATCATAAGGAACCTTCAGTGAGGCCATACATGCAGACTGGGTGAGGGAAAGTAATGTGGCAGGAGTGGAGTACATGGACATTTGGGCCACTTCCTCATGCTACTTATGCCTTCTGGTCCTGCTTGATCCTGATTTCTTATATAGCATTTCCATTTAATGATGGCATGCTTCTGTACACATCTAAGCTTATGACTCTTGGGTCAGACAACATTCAGCTCATGATGGGAAGCTTAGGCAGCATGGTGGCTTGATGGTTCATGGTTAAGTGTAGCCCAGTAACAGGTCAAAAGATGTTTCTCAAAAGGAAAGTAGTTATCTACAGGGAATGGCAGGGCTTTGCTCCAAATTGCTAAGGGTCTGCACTGTGATTCACCAATAAGGGCTTAACAAAGACCCAAGACATCATCTTTAACTGCCACTGCCACTTCAAGTACCATTGGATAAACTGTATAATATGACTCAAGTGGCAGAGCAGCTTGCATGGCTGCCTGAACCTGTTGCAGAGCCTTCTCTTGTTCTGTGTCTCACTCAAAACAGGCAATTTTGATTCACTTAATAAATTGGCTGGAGTTTCACACCCAAATGAAGGATATGTTGCCTCCCAAATCCAAAGAGACCCACCAGGCATTGTGTCTCATTTCTAGTAGAAGGGGCAGATACAATAATTTATCCTTCACTTCAGTAGGTATATCTTTACATGCATTACATCATTACACCCCTAGAAATTTCATTGAAGTAGAAGGTACCCAGATTTTTATTTGATTAATTTCCTACCCTCTAGCACACAAATATATTACCAATAAGTCTAGAGTCATTGATACTTCTTCCTTACTAGGTCCAGTAAGCATAATGTCATCAATGTTATGGATCAGTGTGACATCATATGGAAAGGAAAACAATCAAGGTCCCTTCAGAGTAAATTATGACATAGTGCTGGAGAATTGATATACCCTTGAAGAAAGCAATGAAAGTGTGTTCTTGGCCTTGCCAGCTAAGACTAACTGCTTCAAGTGATCCCTCAAAACCAGAATTGAGAAAAAGGCATTGGCCAGATCAATAGCTGTATTGTTGTTGTTGTTATTATGTGCTGTCAAATTGGATCCAACTCATAGCGACCCCTCCTTTGGTTTCCGAGGTGATATCACTATGGAAGTAGATAGCCCAATCTTCTTTCCAAGGAGTGGCTGGTGGGTTTGAACTGCTAAACTTCTGGTTCACAGTTGAATGCCTTAGGCACTACGCTACCAGAGCTCCTAATAGCTGTATACCAGATACCAAAAGATCTATTAATTTGCTCAAGCAATGGAACCACATCTGGAACAGCATGCACAATTGGAATCACCACCTGGCTAAGTTTTCCATAATCCACAGTCATTCTCCAAGGTCTATTCTTTCTTTGCACAGGCCTATTCTGCGAGTTAAATGGAGATGTGATGGGAATCACCAACCCTGCATCTTTCAAGTCTTAGATAATGACACTAATCTTTCAATCCCTCTAGTAATGCAATATTTCTTTTCATTGACTATTTTCCTAGATAGGAGCAGTTCTAATGGCTTCCACTTGGCTTTTCTTACCACAATAGCCCTTACCCCACATGCCAGGGATCCAATGTGTGGATTCTGCCAGTTGCTGAGTATGTCTATTCCAATTACATGTTCTGGAACTGGGAAAATCACTACAGTATGGGTTTGAGGACACACTGTGACACAGACCTTAACTAAGTCTCTGTGAATAACATGATCTTCATACACCCCCATTCTGACTGGTGGGCCACAGTGACATTTTGTGTCTCCTATAATTAGTGCCAAGAGCCAGTGTCTGGTAATCCCTGGGATTTCTAATTATTTTCCCCCACATGAACAGTCATTCACATAAAAAGCCAGAGATACCTTTGTGGAAGCCTGGGAGAAAGATTTTCAGTACAAATTTTTGGTAGTGTACTGGGGTCCTTCTTCAAGGGGACCCAGCCTCCATCCATTCAAGAGGATGTGGATCTGTAAACTGTTTAATGTCTGGGAATTGACTGAGGTGCTGTGTGGTAATTAAATTTGTGTCTCAACTTGGATGGGCTGTGACATTGAGTGGCTTGACAGCTGGGTGTAGTTATTCCTTATAATGAGATTGTTATCACCTTCATGGTGAAATTTTCTGTCAGAAGCTAAGTAGTTGAAGTGGAGTTACCTTAGGAGTGTGGCCTGCTTCCAGCATACATGGAGAAGCTTTTGGAAATGTTAGTAGTGTTTTGGCACATTTGGATCTTACATCTGGTCAAATCCTCATCTCTAGTTCCTGGACTTGAACCAGTGGCCTGCCATGTTGCCTGCTTATCTTGGGATTGTGACATATTACCTGCCAGTTTTGGGTTCATCAGCCTCAGCAACAAATTGCATGAGCTAGGAGAAGCCCCCAGCTTCAGTGGGCATGGAACAAGAGGCAGAGCTGAAGCCCAAGGTCTAGGGGCCTTCACCAAGACCCTAGAGCCAGCACTCTGAACTTGGACTTTTAGCCTCCTAAACTGTAAAAGAAGATATTCCTGCTTGTTATAGACTTCCTCTTGTGGTATTTGTGTTATAGCAGCACTAGAGAACCAATACAGGCTGTGACTCTATTCTGATGACTCATGTTAGACTGCTGTTCACTTGACCTAGAATTTTTCTACTTGTACAGATTAAGTAATTATTTAGTAAATTTCCCATCTATTTCACTCCTAGGGACACCATGTTTAAGTAGCCAACACCTTAGTCCATATGAGTCAAACAATTCTGATTACTGCTTTGACCCTGCTGTCCATTATGATAACCACATTCACTTTGTTTTTGTTGATAACATGCTTCCACTTGGCACCTATGACATAGGGTCCAAGCTACCCCATTGTAATTAGGTGTCTTAAATCAATTAGCGCATTTCCTCCTGTCAAATCTGACTTATATAAAAATAGTAATCATAGTAGTCTTCCAGGATACTGGGTCTCCCTTCACAAATTTTTTCCTCACTGTTGTGGTAAAATGTGTGTCCTCTGGGCACTCCACATCTGGGTGTCTTAGGCTAGTTTATCCAGAGAAACAAAACCACTAAAGCTTATATATATGGCCAAGTCAAGTAGACACATAACCTTAACTATCACATCATATACAGGTATAACCGATGATATTTGTACCTATGTATTTATATGTACAGTAAAAATATACTTGCATACAGTAGAGCAAACAGAGGGCAAAGATATGAAAACATCTCAGCCATAACTAAACACTTTAAGAGAATGAGCCACTGCCCCTAGGAGATCAGGAACACAGTCTTGGAGGAAATTAAGGCCAAATGGCTCAAAAAAAAAAAAACCAGATGAGAAACTAGATGCAGGATCCAGATCCAATATAAAGTCTGAGCATTTTTCCCAGGATGCCCATACATACATTGGAAGCAGGTCAAACCCCTGCTCTCTTTCAATTGAACTCTCTTTCAATTGAATGGCTGCTCACAGCATATTCCACCATGGAGGTTACTACCGTACATCAGATCTCATCATAGAAGTGACCATACTACATCTACTTCAACCACTTGAATCATGGTCTAGGCAAGTTGACACACAACCTTCAAAATCACACTGGGTTGATGGATCTAATCTGATAAATCCATTCTAATATGGTAATTTCCTTAAGCCTTCGGATACCTTCTTCTGTAGTATACCAAGGCAGGTCTGGTACTTCAACTTGACTTAATGGAAGCCACCGCAGAACCCATGCTTAAGTAAAATAATCAAATAAACTATCAGATCCTTTCCTAACCTCTCAAGTTGAAACACTGAATGAACAATCTCTGCTTAGTGTGCCCAAAATAAATTAATAAAAGACTGATCTAACTTTATGTTCCTGCACCATTATCCCACAGCCTAAACAGCCATTCCCACACATATCATCTAGGTTTCTTTTTATACATGTTAGAAAAATCAAGCAGTACTTTTGGAGTATAGTGTACATCTTCCCAGGTCACACTTTGTACTTCACCTTTTGGGGCTCACTGAGACTTAAGTCTAATTATAGGTCTAGAAGTATAAATGGATGATAGTGGTGTTTCCTGTGAACATTCAGGGATGTCTTGGGGGGCCTCTGCCCCAGGCAATATCCAAGACAATGCCCCAGATACTGTCCCAGGTGAGATCTCAGACAATGACTCATGAGGCACAGCTGGGTTAGTCTCATCAGATGAGGGTAAGAGGACTGCTTCTGCTTTTAAGAGTGATTCAATGTAATATTTGGAACTTCATCCTAGGTTTCAGGATCCTATTTACTTCCAATCAATGACCTCTCTTTAAGTTCAGACACCATTTGAGTTTGGGAATTTTGCATTGTAGTTCAGCCACTCTTATGATAAGACTACGGGTTTGTTTTTCAGCAATATCAGCTCTGTTACTGAAAGAAATAAGTCTCACTTTCAGGGCACAAGTGGAAACATTGAGATTTTTTATGCAGCACTTGAGTTGTGACTATGAAGCCCTGAGCTCATCTTTTTTCTTCACCAAATTTGTCTAGCTTAAGTAGGGCCAGCCAACCAGCTTCCTTATACTTGTCATTCTGACAAAATTGCTGAAAGGTATTAAACATATGATCACCCAAAATGTTGCCTCTCACCAATACTTGATCTATTGGTGGTGATATTTTGCATGTTAATATTGCCACTTCAAGTCCTGGATCAGCAGCACCCTCCTCATTAATGGAGGCAGAGTCATCAGTGTCTCTAAGACTAGTCAGACTTGAGAACCAATTTAGAAAACTCATAATTTTGTTTCTCTAGAACCACTCTTGGTATCCAATATATTAAGCTTGATTCTCTAGAGAAGCACAACTAGTGAAGCTTATATATGAATAAATACATAAAAAAAGTTTACCTGAAAAAAAAAATGGCTCGCAATGTTGTAAATGCTGGCAATTCCCAAGTCCATGGGTCAGAAACCCAACTGGAGGCTTCTCCTGACTCTGATGAACCCAAGATCAGCAGTTCAGATGGCAAGTTGGCTCATGGGTTGTAGAGGCTAATGAATACCAAGCTCAGGAGGCAAAATAGCAGGCTACAGGTTCAAGTCTGAAGAACAGGAGGTCAGAATATGATGAGCCAGATTTAGGATCCAAATCAAACAGCAAACAAGAGAGCTTTGACAGGATGTTCATTTATATTGGAAACATGCCACCTTCCTCAGAAAATTCACTTTCAACAGATTGGCTGCTCATAGCAGATCTCATCATAGAAGTGATTATGTTATACCAGATCTCATCATGAGGGATGACCACATCATATCTGCTAAACCACTATAAAGCATGGCCCAGCCAAGTATACACACAACCTTAAATATCAGTTTCATCAGATGAGATTTCTACACATGTATTTGTATGTAGTGTAAAAAAGACAGAGTTATGAAAACATCTCAGCCATAACTAAACACTTTGAGAGAATGAGTCACTGGCCCTGGGAGCCCAGGAACATAGTCTTGGAGGAAATCAAGGTAAAATAGCATGGCATAGTAAACAAAGACATTCTACTTTGGTGAGCATCAAGTGGGGTCTTAAAGGCTTGTGAGTGACTATCTAATGTGCAGCTATTGGTCTCTCCCCCTCCAGCACAAAGAAGAGTGAAGAAAAACAAAGATGCTCAGTAACAATTAGTCCAATGGACTAGTGGACAACATGAATCTCTGCTTCCACAACTCTGAGACTTGAAGGAATTGATGATGCCTGGCTACTACTGACAACCACTCTGAAATGGATCACAATAGAAGATCCTGTTCAAAATGTGAAAAATATGGAACAAAATGCAAAATAAATAGATCACTCTCAGTTGTGTGATGAAGACTGTTGGAACTCCCAAGACAATGGACCTTGGATACGTTTGAAGCCTGAAACTGAACTCACTTCTGTTGCTCAACTTTCAGCCAAAGAATAGACAAGCTTATGGGGTGTAAAAAAAAAAAAAAAAAGATACACAGTCCTTAAAATAATAAACCATAATAGATCAAAAGGGCAGCATTTGCCCAGGGATAAAGCTAAGAAGGAAGAATGGATATGAAAAAAGGACAAATGGAAATTTTAACCCCAGGAAGGAAATGGGAAGAGTGGTGTTACTCTGCAGGGACTACATTCAATGTCATGAAACAAAATGTGTATAAACAGTTGAGTGGAAAACTAATTTGGTCTGTAAACTTTCACTCAAATCACAATAAAAACTTGAAGGAAAAACAAAAACAAAACAAAAAACACCCAAATAATTCATCAGAAGAAATGTGGGGAAAGACAAAAGATATGTAGAAAATTGTTAACAACTTGGACTTGCAAAATGTCGTCTGGTCAGTAGTCCCCACTCTAACTCCCGCTAGCACCTTAGTGCCTGAAAAACTGTGTGCAGCAGTTTGAAATAGGGATTCTGGTGCTCTGAACAGCTCACAGAGTCAGTGTGCCAAACTCAGGGGAGTAGGATTAGAAAGGAGAAAGGGTCAGAGGAAAAGAAATAACAAAAACAGAAGAATCTACCCTGCAGAGCACTGACCAGCAGGTGAGAAAGGCCACTGGAGACCTCCCTGTGAGAGCGCTGACTGACAGGTGAGAACCATCAGACACCTCTCTGGATTAGGGAAGAAGATGCACTACACCAGTATATCAGTGCTCACCCCATGGATCTACCTTCAGCACCTGCTTTTATTGGTAAACTTAGGTCTGCTGGGTGAGAGCAGGCACTTGCAGCACTGCTGAAACCCAAGCAGAGACCATTAATGCTGCAAGTGGGCAGGCCCTGGGAGGAACTCCTGCAACAGATTGCAAGAACGGGTGTGGGCCAGCTTTTTGACATGGAAGGAATGGTGTTTGACTTTGTTGGTAATCCTGGATTCGCTAGGTGAGAGCAAGCATTTCATTCCCACCAGCACCACTGAAACCCAAATGGAGAGATCATTGGTGCTGCAAGTGCACAGGCCCTGGGAGGAACTCGTGCGGCAGATCGCAGAGTGGGCCAGTTGTCTTGGGTCAGCTTCTTGGCATGGAAGGACCTCAAGAGCAAGGATTTTGTGTGTGCCTGAGCCTGGCAGAAAGTGGTGAGCCCCTAACAACTGGAGGCTTTTCTGAACTTGAGCTGCGAGTCTGTGAATAACAGTACAATATCACCATTAGCAGCCCCCTCAAAGCCCTAGAAACTGCCCCTAGAAACTTGGAGCTTCCCTTCCTTCTCTCTTCCCCTCCCAGCTTCTCTGCCTATACCATCACTCATCCAATAGAAAAATCACATAGGCAACATAATACTTCCCAGTTCGAATTCTAAACCCCATTTAGGACAAACAGAGACCTAAATCCACATTTCATACAGTGATTCTATCATCAAAAAGAAAACTGCAGAGCAACCCAACATACCTGAATTAATAACCAAAAAAATAAAATACACCAGCTTCACCTTTTCAAAATATTAACTCATAAAATCAAGACAAAACCAACCAATACAGGACCAACAGTTAAAGACAACCTCAAAATGTCTAAGAAACAACAGGCAACCTCAAATCAAACAAAAGAACAGGACAAGGCATTAGAAGCAAAACCACAAAGAAAGGTCTCATTAAACATGAAGGAAGAGGAGGCAATTGAATTATATGAGAAGAAATTGAGAAGATATCTTTACAGAGCTTTACAAGAGCCAAAGGAAACCCCAAACAGAACCAAGGAGAACACAGACAGTTTCCTGGAAGAACTCAGGAAAATCATTCAAGAACAAAATAACAAGTTTAATACACAATCAGACTCATACAAAAACAGCAATTAGAAATCCAGAAGATGAATACCAAAATTACAGAATTAAACAATACAGTAGGAACACTAAAGAGTAGGATAGAATTGGCTGAAGAACACATATCCCAAGTAGAAGACAAATCACTGGACACCATCCCATATGAAGAAAAATCAGAATAAAGATTTAAGAGAAATGAAGAGAACCTAAGAATTATATGGGGCAACATGAAAAGAAACCACATAAAACTCATTGGAATTCCAGAACAAGAAGAGGTGTAAAAAAACACCGAGAAAATTGTGGAAGACCTGCTAACAGAAAACTTCCCCCATATCATGAAGGAAGAAAAGATATTTGTTGAGAAGCCCATAGAACCCCATACAGGATAGATCCCAAGAGAAAAACACTAAGGCCTATTATAATCAAACTCTCCAAAATCAAAGACAAAGAAAAAATTTTGTGAGCTTTCTGGGACAAAAGAAATATTACTTATAAAAACCAAACAGCTAGGCTGAGCTCCAATTACTCAGCAGAAACCATGCAGGCAAGAAGGCAATGGGATGACATTTATAAAACACTGAAGGAAAAGAACTTCCAACCAAGAATCCTATATCCAGCCAAATTAACCATCAAATATGAGGGCGAAACCAAGGCATTCCCAGACAAACAGAAATTGAGGGATTTTGTGAAAACCAGACCAACCTTATAAGAAATGCTTAAGGAAGTCCTTCCAATAGATAAGCCACAACAGAGCTCAACAAAATCAAGGTATGTGACATCAACACTAAAGG
>NW_006922671.1:76754-78738 GCF_000298275.1 Orycteropus afer afer
CACCAATCAAGAGAAAGAGAGTGGCAGACTGGATAAGAAAAGAAGACCCATCGATATACTGCCAACAAGAGACCCACCTTAGACACAAGGATAAAAACAAATTAAGAGTTAAGGGGGAAAACGTATATCAAATCAATGGTAGTAAAAAAAGAGCAAAAACAGACACTAAGGTGAAAAACATCATAAGAGACAAAGAAGGACATTATATATTGCTGAAAGGGTCAATTGACAAAGAAGACATTATGATAATAAATATTTATGCATCCAATGAAAGTGCTCCAAAATATATGAAGCAAATATTAACTGAATTAAATGAGACAATAGACAACTCTACAATAATGACAGGAGACTTTAACACATCACTTTCAAAGAGGGACAGGTCAACTAGAAAAAAACTGAACAAAGATACAAATGAGCTCATCAATACTATCAACCAACTCGACCTCATAGATACATACAGAGCATTCCACCCAACAAAAGCACAATTCACATTCTTCTCCAGTGCACATGGATTCTTCTCCCAAATAGATCATATTTTAGGCCATAAAGGAAGCCTCCATAAATTCAAAAGCATTGAAATACTACAAAGCATCTTCTTGGACCATAATGCTATAAAATTAGAAATTAATAATAGGAAGATCAAGGAAAAAACATCACATATGTGGAAGCTAAGCAATTCACTGCTGAAAAACTACTGGATGATAGAACAAATAAAAACAGAAAAAAAAAATTCCTAGAAACAAATGAGAATGAGGATACATCATACCAAAACCTATGGGACACAGTGAAAGCAGTACTCAGAGGACAGTTTATAGCAATAAATGCATACATCAAAAAAGAGGAAAGAAACAAAATCAACGCTCTAACTCATCAACTCCATTAACTAGAAAAAGTACAGTAAAATACTCCTACAGTATCTAGAAGTAAGGAAATAATAAAGATCAGAGCAGAAATAAATGAAACAGAAAAAAAAAAAAAAACCAGAGGAAATCAAGAAAACAAAAAGCTGGTTCCTCAAGAAGATTAACAAAATCGATAAACCATTGGCAGATCTAACAAAAGAAAAGAAAGAAGATCCAAATCAGAAGAATTGTAAATGAAAAGGGTGTCATCACAACAGAAACAACTGAAAAAAAAAGATACTGACAGAATATTATGAAAAACTGTATTCCAACAGATTTGAGAACCTAGAAAAGATGAACAAGTTTCTAGAATCACAAGACCTACTATCTAAACTATCCTACTCAGAGACAGAATACTTGAACAGATCTATAACAAAAGAAGAAATTGAGCAGATCATTAAAAAAAACTTCCCACAAAGAAAATCCCTGGCTTTGATGGCTTCACTGGAGAATTTTATCAAATATTCAGAAAAGAGTTGATAGCTATGCTACTCAATCTATTCCAGAATATAGAAGAAAATGGAATATTCCCAAACTAATTTTATGAAGCATGCATAACAATAATACCCCAAACAGGCAAAGACACCACTAAAAAGGAAAACTACAGACCAATATCCCTTATGAACATAGATGCAAAAATCTTCAACAAAATCCTACCCAACAGAATCCAACAACATATCAAAAAACTAATACACCCTGACCAAGTGGGATTCATACCAGGTTTACAAAGGTGGTTCAACATCGGAAAAACAATCAATGTAATCCACCACATAAACAGAACAACAGAAAAGAACCACATGATTATATCAATCGATGAAGAAAAGGCATTTGATAAAATCCAACATCCATTCCTGTTCAGAACTCTCAGCAAAATAGGGATAGAAGGGAAATTCCTCAACGTAATAAAAGGCATATATGCAAAGCCAACAGTCAACATCATTATTAATGGAGAAAGACTCAAGGCATTCTTTTTATGAATGGGAACCAGACAGGGATCCCCTGTATGACCACTTCTATTTAACATTGTGTTGGAAGTTCTGGCCAGGGCAATAAGGCAAGAAGGAGAAATAAAAGGCATACAA
>NW_006922671.1:80668-84414 GCF_000298275.1 Orycteropus afer afer
AGTTGATGCTTTTGAGTTGTGGTGCTGGCGAAGAATGCTGAAAGTACCATGGACTGCTAAAAGAACTAACAGATCTGTCCTGGAGGAAGTGAACCCGAAATGCTTCTTGGAAGCGAGAATGACCAGACTTTGTCTCACCTATTTTGGTCATGTTATCAGAAGGGAACATTCCTTGGAGAAGGATGTCATGCTTGGTAGGATGGAGGGTCGACAAAAGAGGGGGAGGCCTTCAACAAGATGGATTGACACGGTGGCTGCGATGATGGGCTCAAATAAAGCAGGGATCGTGGAGCTGGCATGGGATTGGGTAGTGTTTTGTTCTGCTGTGCATGGGGTCACTATGAGTCGGAAATGACTCGACATCACCTAACAACAACAATTGTAGTATATGGTATGGTGTTTCCTTAAAAACTGAAAATAGAAATAACATTACCCAGCATTTCCATTACTAGGAAGATATCCTAAATAGGTGAGAGTCAGTGCACGAACAGACATATATACGCCTATGTTCATCGCAGCACAATCCACTATAGCAAAGAGATGCAAACAACCTAAATGCCCATCAATGGATGAGTGGATAACCAAATTATGATACATGCACACAATGGAATATTATGCTACATTAAAGAACAATGAGACATACATGAATCATCTCACAACATGGATGAGCCTGGAGGACATTATGCTGAGTGAAATAAGTCAATCCCAGATGGACAAGTACTGTATGAGTCCATTACTGTAAAAAGACAAAGAAGAGTTTGCTTGCAAAAGGGGACTCATGTTCTAGGTTACCATGGTGGGGAGGGAATTGGAGGGATTAATTTCAGACTAGTTGGCACCCACACACTGACATGGGTAAGGGGAGGGATATATGGAAAGAGTCTGAGACCACCATGATAATATTAGGAAATGGGAGGACACTGAATTGTGCATATAACATATAGACGAGATGCTAATACCAACCAGTGTGCCCACAATACCTCATTACTATTAACACAAAACACTAGGCTACAGATAAACACATAAACACCAGAGAGGACCAGATTGGGGTCAGTGAACAGGAGTATACTCTAGACCAAGGATAGATTCAGCAGAGCCTAATCTGGAGATCCTGGATAGAGTGGGAGGAGGAAACTAGAACAAAATCCAAAAACTCAATAATGACCAGAATTACCGAACAGATGGTGTCTGGTGGACCCCCAATACTATGGGCCTGGAATACATTCTGTACCTGGAATAAAACTTACTCCCAGGGGCTGACTCTCAGCCCAATAGTAAACAAGATGTACACGCAGACCACTCAACCTAGGGTGATGCACCCACATACTGTATGGAAATACATCGCCTGGAGCGATCAACCATGGAGCACCAGAGTGGCAACATTCACATGAAGGTAATGCAGGACAAAAAGGAGTGCATAACTATGAGAAGCACAGGGGGAGGGTTATTGGGGAGGGAGGGGAGGAGACTGGGTTAGGGTTGAGTATAGTAAATGGTGAGTGAAACTAAATATACATGTAATGTTGAATGTAAAACAAAGTCTTAAATAAAAAAGAAAACTAAACAACTGGTGAATCTAAATAAAGATTGTATAAGTTTCTTTTATTATTCTTTGGATGTTCCCATAGGCTTGAAATTTTCAAAATAATAAGTCAGAGAAGAAAAATGAGAATATTTATTGATAGATTGGATATGGAGATGAGGGAAAAAGAAAAATCAAGTATAATTTCTATCTTTTTGAGCTGGTCAACTGGGTGTACAGTGATGCTACTCAAGGACATGGGTAAGATAGTGTCAGGTGAAGGTGAGAATGAAGACAATGTAAACATGAAGAGTTCTCTTATGGTCATGCTCAGTGTGAAATATTTAGACATTTGAATGAATATATCTACATGCAGTTGAATGTATACATCTGGGGCTCAAAGTTCAAGGTGGAATTAGACATATATATTTGGCCATTATGATCATGTTGGTGACATTTAAAAGTTTTGCTACTGGGTAAAGCACTCTAGTGAAAGAATGTAGAGAAAAGGGAAGGGAATGGAGAGAGGAAAGAAATGGAAGGAAGAGGAGAGAAAAGACAAAGACCAAGACTGAGTCCTGAAACAGTGTAAGAAGTCTGGAAGAGGAAGAGCAGAGTGAGGAGTAACCAATATAGTAAGAAAAAAGCCATAAAAGTGTATCACAGAAACCAAGAGAGGATAAAAATTGTGAACGAGGGAGTAGGCCACTGTATCAGATATTTCTAAGAGTTCAAGACGATGTGAAATATTTATCAATATATTTCTCATAGAGATATAGATGTCATCAATGACTTTGTCAATTGTGGCTTGAGTAGAATGGTTGAAAAGGAAGCCAGACTGGAGTGGATTGAAAAGTGAAAGAATGGTAAAGCAAAGAGTGGAAACAATTCTCTAAAATTTAAAGAAATAAAGTGCCAGTGTGCGTTGAGGTGGAAATTTTGGATAAGATGTGAAATGTTAGCGCATACATTGGTGGTAATGACACTGAAGAGAAGAAAAGAATGATGATTTAGGAAAGAGGGAAATTAATTAAAGGAGTAAAGGTCTTGAGAATATGATTGGGTATAGGATCCAGGGTACAAAAGTTTGGGAGAAGGTAGTAGATAGGTGCGGTAGCTTTAAACAATTGAAAGGGGTGAGGACAATAAGGAACATCTGATGGTTTTATTTTCTCAGTGAAATATTAGGCAGCATTAACTAATAGTGAAGGCGAAGGGGAATGGGTGTTTGTAGAACAGTGGCAAAGCACACCTACTATGGAAACATAGTAGCATTATAGGCAATGTTCAGTGCTGATTTAAAGTATTGGTCATGAATTTTAAGTGCAACAAGGCTAGCTGTGTGATTTAAAAAAAAATTTTACATGTGGGTCATGTGCTCTGCAGTTTGCCTCAGTCCTCTTTTGCATTATCTTGTGTAGTGCATCTGCCCCCTCCTTGGCCCCTGAAGGTGTTAGACCACACAATTCCTGATGTACAAAGAGAGTGAAGCAGTACACTACCCATTCTCATACCAAGAAATTCCCACAAGAGGGATTTTCTCAATTTGGAGAATTCTTCGGCATAGAATTCTCAGACATCAAAGGATATACCATTTGGCTGGAGAGTCATTTACCTACAGGGTCTAGAATACTGCAGTAATTCAATAACTATTTATTTGAATGAATAAAAAAATACATGTATGAACAAATGGAGTTGATGTGAGAATTCAAGATTTAAATATGTGGATGAATTAGATAAACTTCAAGATTTCTGTTATTCTGATATTCAGATATACTATAGAGTACACTCCATAAACTATGAAGTTCATGGGTGATTCATGACCTAGATTGCTAACAGGAATTTGGAAGTTTGAGTCTTCCCAGAGGCACTTCAGAAGAAATGCCTGGCAATTAACTTCCAAAAAAATCAGCCATTGTAAACCCTATAGAACATGTTGTTGTTGTTGTTAGGTGCTGTATAGTCCATCTCCAACTCATAGAGGCCCTATGCACAGCAGAACGAAGCACTGCCCTGTTCTGCATCAGCTCTGCAATTCCTGCCACACTTGAGCCCATCGCGGCAGCCACTGTGTCAATCCATCCCATTGAGGGCCTTTCTCTGTTTTGTGGACCCTCCACCTTACTAGGCATGGCGTCCTTCTCCAGGGAATGGTCCCTTCTGAAAACATGACCAAAGTAGGTGAGATGAAGTCTGCCCATTCTTGCTTCCAAGGAGCATCCTG
>NW_006922671.1:86250-90473 GCF_000298275.1 Orycteropus afer afer
TTTGTGTTGTTGTTGAAAAAATGTATTTGCAATGAATAAGTCGTTGGTCTTGCAAAATTCTATTATGTGATCTCCAGCGTTATTTCTGTTACTGAGGCCAAATTTTCCAGCTACCAGTGATTCTTCTTTGTTTCCAACTTTTGCATTCCAGTTACCAGTGATAATGAACACATCTTGATTGCACGTTTGGTCAGGTTCAGCCTGCAGAAGTTGATAAAAATCTTCAATTTCCTCATCTTAGGCTTTGGTGGTTGGTGCATAAATTTGAATAATAGTCGTATTAACTGGCCTTCCTTGTAGGCATACGGATATTTTCCTTTCATTGACAGCATTGTACTTCAGGACAGATCTTGAAACATCTTTTGTGATGATGAAGGCCACGCCATTCCTCTTCAAATTGTCATTCCTGGCATAGTAGATCCATATGTTTGTCTGAATCAAAATGACCAAATCCAGTTGATTTGAGCCCACTAATGCCTAGGATATCAATCTTTATGCATTCCATTTAATTTTGTTACAACTCCCAATTTTCCTAGATTCATATTTTTTACATTCTATGCTCCCATTATTAAAGGATGTTTGAAGCTGTTTCTCCTCAATTTGTCATGCCACGTCAGCAAATGCAGGTATCCAAAGCTTTACTTTATCCATATAAGTAAGGTTGGTCCTACTCTGATGATGCAACTCTTTCCTAGTCATATTTTGAAAGCCTTCTTACTTCAAGGAGTTGTCCTCCTGCACTGTATTGGATAATGTTTCTGGGCTATTCATAAAGTTGCACAGTAATGTATCAGACAGTATTTCTCTGCTATTAATAAGTTTTCCCTGGCCAATTCTTTGAGAATTAGATGGCCTCTTTCTTCTTCCTAGTCTGTCTCAGTCTGTACACTGCATTGAAACCTATGCTCCATGTACAACCCTGCCAGCACTTGATACACCAGTGGCAAAGTCTAAAGCCTCAACGCAACATGCAAGGCACAATAGTGTGACAAACTGACAGACAAATTTGCCTCAATTTGCTGTTTGAAACATTTTTTCCCTCCCCTTACCTGGATCTCTGGCTGCTGCTCTGCTCTCTTGTCCCCTCTGGTTTTGCTTTCCCCCTACTTTCCTGGCTGGTGGGGGAGGGCCCTGGGTCCCTCCCCTTACCTGAGTCTCCCTCCCATTACCTGACTCCCTGGCTGCTGCTCTGCTCTGTCATCCCCTCTGCCTTCCCCTATAGAGCATAGCTGTACCCAAAGCAAGGGGTCACCATGAGTTGGAATCAAGTCATTGTCAATTAGTTGTTTATACCATACAATTTCAAAGTGAATATAATTGCACAATTGGGATTCTAAATCTGGAAGGGACCTTTGAGAATATCCTCGCCACCCCTTCCAATTCCGTTATTTTACAGAGTAATAAGTTTGAGGCCCAGAGAGATATTTTATGTTTTATTATGTATCTCCTCAAGATTATGGACAAATTATTACTATTTCCTCTTAGCTACACCCAGGGAAATTGACAAAGTATTTGTATCTGTTTTATAATACTGGTACAAAAAATTATCACAAACTTGTTGTTGTTGTGTGCCCTTGAGTTGTCTAGGACTCATAGTGATCCTGTGTACAACAAAATGAAACACTGCCTGGTCCTCAGCCATCCTCACATTCCTTGCTATGCTTGAGTCCATCACTGGAACTACTGTGTCAATCCATCTCATTGAGAGACTTCCCTTTCTTTGCTGACCCTCTACTTTACCAAGCATGACATTATTCTCTAAGGAATGGTCCCTTCCGACAATATGACCAAAGTAGATGAAATGAAGTCTGAACATTCTCACTTCTAAGGGGCATTACAGCTACAATTATTCCAGGACAGATTTATAAATTTTTCTAATCATCCGCAGTATTTTCACTATTCTTTACCAACACCACAATTGAAAGGCCTCAACTTTTCTTCAGTCTTCCTTATTCATTGTCCAGCTTCCACATGCATATAAGTCTATTGAATATACTATGGCTTGGGATAGACACACCATAGTCTTTAAAGTGACATCTTTTCTCCTTAAAACTTTACAAAGATCTTTTGCAACAGATTTCCCAGTGCAATATGACATCTGATTTTCTGACTGCTGCTTCTACGGGTGTCGACTGTGGATCCATGTGAAACGAAATTCCTGACAACTTCAATCTTTTCTCCACTTATTGTGATGTTGCTTATTGGTCCAGTTGTGAAAATTTTTCTTTTCTTTATGTTGAGGTGTATCCATACTACAGACTGTAGTCTTTAGTCTTCATCAGTAAGTGTTGAAAGTCACCTTCACTTTCAGCAAGCAAGGTTGTTTCATCTGCATATAACAGGTTATTAATTATTCTTCCAATCCTGATGCCAGATTCTTCATATAGTCTAGCTTCTCAGATTATTTTCTCAGCATACAGATTCCTCCAACAATCTTCTGGATTATTTGCTCCAGAAAATCTTCTGGAGGAAAAATTGCTATTGGAAATATCTGGTAAGAAATTCAAAAGAATTTTATTAACAGATTGAGAGAGAGTTCAAGGAAACCACATACAAAACCAAGGAAAACCCAGATAAGACTCTAGAAGAATTAAAAAAAGAATAAAAGAACAAATTGACATTATTAGAAAATTAGAAACCACAAAGAAACCATAAATAGAAATCCAGAAGATTAATACTAAAATTTCAGAAATAGATAATGCATTGGAAGGACAATAGAATAGGTTAAATAAATAAAATGCAGAATTTGTGAGAGTGAATATGAATATCTTAATACTAATCTCTTAGAAGAACAATCAGAAAAAAAGAATGAAAAAACTGAATAAAGATGAAGGCTTATATGAGACACCATAAAGAGGAATAACTTACCCATGATTGGAATTCCAGAAAAGGAAGAGATTTAAAAAAAGAAAGAAAGAAGAAGAAAAGAAAAGGGGTGCCAAGGAAATTATTAAAGATTTGTTGGAAGAAAAGTTCCCCAATATCATGAAAGATAAGAATATGTGCATGCAAGAATCTCAACAAACCCCAAACATGATAGACCTCAAAAGAAAATCACCAAGACATCATAATCAAACTTTCCAAAATCAAAGGTAAAGAAAGTATCCTGAAAGCAGCTCAAGGCAAATTAAAAGTAAGCTATAAAAGAGAACAAATTAAGACTATGCTCCAAATTCTTGGAGGTCACAATACAGGCAAAAAAGCAATGAAATGACATATATGCAATCCTGAATGGAAAAAAAAATGCCAAGAAAGAATTATATATAGAGAAAAATTTTCTCTCAAATATGATGGTGAAATTAAGACATTCCCAAATAAACAGAAATTAAGGGAACTGTCGAAAACAACACCAACCATACAAGAAATGCTAATGGGACTCACTTAGATACAGATCCAACAACTGTAGACAACAACCAGAGAGTAAGGCACATGACAACATCATGTGGTAATCAACCTAGATGTAGAAGTATCAAAAATAAAGTAAACTTACAGGAATGAGAATAGGGAGCCAGAACGGAAAGGGATCAAACCTGGAGATCCTGGGTAGAGTGGGAGGAAAAATGTGGAACAAATTCAAAAACACAAAAGTGACCAGAATTACTGGTCAGATAGAGTCTGGTGGACCCTCAAGACCATAGCCCCAGGTTACACTTCGGGCCTAGAATTGGCTCACTCCCATGAATTGGCTCTCAGCCCAACAGTAGAAAGACCAACATGCAGAACGCCTACCTAGGGCGATGCACCCACCTACTCTAGGGAGATTCACCCCTTAGAGCAATTGGCCATGGGGAATCAGCATTCACATAGAGGGAAAGCAGGACAGAAAAGAATACATAGTTAGGATGGGCACAGGGAGGGGTAGTCACAGGGATG
This sequence comes from Orycteropus afer afer, assembly GCF_000298275.1. Classification (NCBI taxonomy): domain Eukaryota; kingdom Metazoa; phylum Chordata; class Mammalia; order Tubulidentata; family Orycteropodidae; genus Orycteropus; species Orycteropus afer. The sequence continues at coordinate 90,124 of NW_006922671.1, forward strand.
GGAGAGGAGGAGAGTTTGTTATGGTCAGGGATGGTAATTGAGGCATGAAATCAAATGCAAATGAACTGTTGAATGTAAAACAAGTTTTGCTCTGTAAATTTGCACCCAATGCACAATAAAGTTAAAAGAAAAAAAAGGAGCCAGAGATATTGATTTGTAAATGGTGATAACAACAAAGAAAAAAAGGTGGATTAAATGATGTAATTATAGAAATTCTTAATGGAAAGGAAATCAAGATGATACTAAGTTAGAACAGACTGCCTTAAATGTGTGAAGATCATGATAAATTACAGGGTAACCTGAATGAAAATCAATAAAATTTCTCACCAAAAGTAAAAAAGAAGAAAATT
>NW_006922671.1:90744-93630 GCF_000298275.1 Orycteropus afer afer
TTACATACACTAGCCAAGAGACGGGAGCTCTGGTAGCATAGTGGCTAAGGCACTTGACTGCTAACCAGAAGGCTGGCGGTTCAAACCCACCAACCACTCCTTGGAAGGAAGGTGGGGCAATCTACTTCCGTAGTGATACTGTCTCGGAAAACCAAGGAGGGGTCGCTATGAGTCAGGTCCGACTCGACGGCATATAACAGCAACAACAACAACAGCCAAGAGACACAGTAGGAGAATGGGTGGGAAAAATGGCCTAACAAGATATTGTCTACAGGAGACACACTTTCGACACAAAGACAAAAATAAGTTAAAAATAAAAGGATATGAAAACATACATCAAGCAAATGACAACCAAAAATGGGTCAGAATGGCACTATTAATTTCTAACAAAACACAATTTAAGGCAAAAAAAGCAAAGGAGACAATTAGGGACATTATATAATGATTAAAGGTTCAGTAGAACAAGAAGAACTAATCATAATAAATATCTGTGCACCCCATGAAGAGCCCCGGAATATATAAATCAAACTGTAACAAAATTGAAAAGAGAAATAGGCAACTCTAAAATAATAGTAGGAGACGTTAAACACCATCTTCTATGAAGGACAAAACAACTAGAAAGGAATTCAACAAAGATACAGAAGTTCTAAACAGAACAATAGACCAACTAGATCTCATAGATGTATACTGTACACTCCAGTGAAGAGCAGCACAATAAGCCATAAATTCAGCCACAAAGAAAGCCTCAATAAATATATAAACATTGATATCTTGCAAAGCATCTTCTCAGATCACAATGCTACAAATTAGCAATCAACACCAGGAAGACAATAAATAAATAAATAAATAAAATGGAAACTGAATAACACCCAGGTTAATAACTATGGGGTAATGACCGAAATTTCAAAAATTCCTTGAATCAAATGAGAATTAAAACAAAACATACCAAAATTTTTGGGACACAGCAAAAGTAGCATTCAGAGGACAATTTATAGCAGTAAACTCACACATTAATAAAGGAAAAAAAATCCAAATCAACACCTTAACAAAATATCTCTAACAGTTATATGAAGAACATAGAGAAAGCCTATAATCATCAAAAGAAAAGAAAGATTCTAGTTGAAATAAATGAAACTGAAAAACAATAGAAAGACTCCACAAGTCTAGAAGTCAGTTCTTTGAAAGATTAATGAAATTGACAAACCACTGGCAAATGAAACAAAGGAAAAGAATGAGAAGATGCAAATAATACAAATCAGAAAAGAAATAAGTGATGTCACAACAGAACCAATTGAAATGAAATAGATGATAGCAAATACTTTGAAGAACTGTTGTTGCTGTTGTTGTTGTTAGATGCTGTTAAGTTTTCTCTGACTTACAGTGATCTTTTTTAAAGCAGAACGAAACACTTCCTGGTCCTGTACCAGCCTCACAATCCATGCTATACCTGAGCCCATCATTGTAGCCACTGTATCAATCCATATTGTTGAGGGTCTTCCCCTTTTCTGTTGACCCTCCACTTTACCAAGCATGATATCCTTCTCCAGGGAATGGTCCCTTTTGACAATATGACCAAAGTAGATGAGACAAAGTCTGGCCATTCTTGCCTTCAAGGAGCATTCTGGTTGCACTTCCTCCAGGACAGATTTTTTAGTTCTTTTAGCAGTCCATGGTACTCTCAGTATTCTTTGCCAGCACCACAGCTCAAAAGCATCAACTCTTCTTTGGACTTCCTCATTCATTGTCTAGCTCTCATATGCATATGAGGTGAGTGAAAACACAATGGCTTGGGTTAGGCACACCTTTGTCTTCAAGGAGATATCTTTGCTCTTCAGCACTTGAAAGAGCTCTTTTGCAGCAGATTTGTCCAGCACAATATGTCTTCTGATGTCTTGACTGCTGCATCCATTGGTGTTGATTATAGAACTAAGTAATATGAATTCTTTGACAACTTCAATCTTTTCTCCATTTATCATAAAGCAGCTTATTGGTCCAGTTGTGAGGATTTTGAAGAACTGTACTCCATCAAATTTGAAAACCTAGAAGAATTGCAGAAATTTTTAGAAACACATTACTTACCTAAAGTAACACAGTCTGAGGTGAAAATTTTAACAGACACATCACAAAAGAAGAAATTGAACAAATCATTAGAAAAAACAAAACAACAACAACAAAAACTCCTAACAAAACAAAATGTCCTGGCCCAGACAGCTAGCTTCACTGGTGAATGAAGTGACAATAATTCTACTCAAATTATTTCAGAACGTAGGAAAGGATGGAATATTCCTGAACTATATCTATAAAGCAAGCATAATCCTGATACCAAAACTTGACAAACATAGCAAGATTGTGAGGATGGTGCAGGAATGGGCAGTGCTGCATTCCATTGTACATAACAGCACTGAATTGGCACAGTCTTCTTTTTTTTCTTAAATGCATTTTATCAAAGTATAATTTCTGTACAGTGAAATACACAAAAATAAAGTGACATGTTAAATGCATTTTTTTTTGCAGTGTTCCCTTCCCTCCCCTCCCACCCCTGGCAACCAACAAAGAAAGTTTCCCTCCATATATAAACCTTTCCTTGACCCTCCCCAACAACGAACTAATACTATATTTGTACTTCTGTGATTGACTTATTTCATTCACCATAATGTCCTCCAAGTTCATCCAAATTATGCGGTGTTTTGAAGACCCTACATTATTCTTTTTTTTAATTTTTTTATTTATTTTGATTTGGGTGAAGATTTACAGAGCAAATTCACTTTCCATACAGCAGTTCACATATACTTTGTTTCATGTCATTGACCACAGTTTACCACAATGCCACAGCTCCTGTCCTACTTCCTCCCCATAGTTACCACTTCCCAGTGTCCATCCCTCCAT
>NW_006922671.1:112549-123037 GCF_000298275.1 Orycteropus afer afer
GTTGTCTCTCCTCACCTGTATCCCTGAGTCTTACTGCTCTTCTGTCTGGGTTCCTGGCTTTTATCCCCTTTCTCCTGCTGTCCCGTCCTACTGATTTTGGCAGGCCTGAGTTTCCTCTTCTCACCTACTGCCTCATAAACGCTATGAATTGGGTCTGACTCATCGGTACATAACAACAACAACAACGGAGGCCAAGATAATGAGGAAAAGGAGGACTTTCAAACTACAATGTTAAATATGTTCAAAGAATGCAAAAAACAGAAGAACTAAATGGTGCCCAGGTACCAGTGCCAACCACTAGAATGAGATCAGAATTGGAGATCCTGGATAGAGTTGGGAGGAAAATGTGGAACAAAACTCAAAATCATAAAAAAAAAAAAAAAGAAGACAGACTTACTGGTCTAATAGAGACTGGTCAGACTCCTAAGACTATGGCCCCTGATTTCCATCCAGGCTTGGAATTTTTACTCACTCTCATGGTTTCCAGCAAAAAAAATAAGCAGGCCTATAAGGTGAAGAATTACACCTGGTAGGTATACTCCTTAAAACAACTAACCATAGGAGATCAGAAATACAGCATTTGCACAGGGAGATAGCTCAGAGAGCAAGCAAGAGTGCATAGGACAGAGGGGTACAGGGAAAAAATAATCCTGGCCTCCATTGTTGTTGTTGTTATGTGTCGATGAGTCAGACCCAATTCATAGCATTTATGAGGCAGTAGGTGAGGAGAGGATGTGGGAAGAGACTGTTATATTGTGAATATTGCAGTCAATATCATGTAAGAAAATGTGTATGAACTGCTGAATGTAAAGTAAATTTGCTCTGTAAATCTTCATCCAAACCACAATTGAAATTTAAAAAAAGAACACAAAGAAAACTAATGGAGATCAGAAAACAAAATAAGAGACTAAAAAAGGAGATTAAAAAAATAGAAATACTGGCATTGAAAGTTAAATAACTAAGTTGAAAAATGTCAGAGAGAAATTCAACTACAGATTCAAGCAGAGAGAGGGCAGAATAAGTGAACTAGTGGACATCTTAATTGAACTTGTCAAGTCTCAAGAGAAACAAGATAAAAGATAAAGAAAAGAGTACATAGCCAAATGAAATTGTGGACCACCATTAAGAAATTTAAGACAAATATCATGGGGTTCCAAGAAGAAGAGGAAAGAGTGAAATAGATATGATATTCGAAGATATTATTATATTAAAAAAATCCAGACCTGAATAAGGAGCTGAACAAGCAAATCCAGGAAACTAAGTGACCTTCAAGCAGAAAGAATACAGAAACACATTCTAAACAATTTCTTGAAAACCAAAGATAAGGAGAGAGTTCTGAAAACAGCAAGGGAAGAGCATAGTATAATATATAAGGGGTTCTCAAAAATGCTAAGTGTCAATTTATCCTCCTAAACTCTGGAGGCCAGGAGGCAATGAAGCAACATATATAAAACACTGATAGGTAAGAGTTGTCAACCAACATTATATGCCCAGCAATGTTGTTCTTCAAAAATAAGGGTAAACAAAAGTTGTGAGAATGTTTTTAATCACCAGACATGCTCCATGCATAAGTAAAACAAACAATTGATACATTTGAATTATGGTGTTTGTGAAGAATATTGAATATGCCATGGACTGCTGGAAGAATGATCAAACCTATCTTGGAAAATGTCCAGTCACAATATTCCTTAGAAACCATACTGGTGAGACTTCATCTTACATACTTTGGACATGTTATCAGGAGCGAGTCCCTGTAGAAGTACTTCATGCTCGGTAAAGTAGATGGGGAATGAAAAAGTGGAAGACTATCAATGAGATGGACTGACACAGTGAATTCAACAATGTGCTCAAGCATAGCAACAATTCTGAGCATGGTGAGCATAACTTAACTAAACTACTATCTCAAAAGGATGTAGCAAATCTCAACAGGTGCATGAAAAGGGAAGAGATTGAATCAGTAATAAAAAACCTCCCCCTCCCACAAAAAAAGTCCCAAACAAGATGGCTTCAATAGGGAATTCTAACAAATGTTTAGAAAAGAACTTACGCCAATCCTGAACAAAATCTTTTGAAAAGTAGAGGAGGAAGGAATACTTCCTAATCCTGTGAAGTCAGCATCACTCTGATACTAAAGGCAGACAAAGACACCCCAAGAAAAGAAATCTACAGACCAATATCTTTTATGAATATAGATGTCAAAATTCCAAACAAAATACTACTGAACAGAAGCAAACACCATTTTAAAAGAATATGCCATAATCAAGTGGGACTTATTCTAGGATTGCAAGTATGGTTCAACATTAGGAAATCAATCAATGTAATACACCATATTAATAAAACAAAAGAAAAGAGTCACATGTTTATGTCTATTGATGCAGAAATGACAATTGACAAATTCCAACACCCTTTCTTGATAAAAACTGCCAACAAGAGAGGAATAACAGAGAACTTAGTCAATGATTAAGGGCATTATGAAAAACCAACTGCCGACATTATATTCAATGTAGAAATATTGAAACCTTTCTCCTTGAAAACATGAACAAAAGTGCCTGCTTTTATGATTTGTATTAAATATTTTGTTGGAATTCCTACCTAGAATAATAAGGCAAGAAATGATTCCAAATTATAAAGGAAGAGACAAAACTCTATTCAACAATGTGCTCAAACATTGGTTGGCATGATATTTTATACAGAAAACTCCAAAGAATTCACTAAAAAGTCCTTAGGGCTAATAGAAGAATTTATCAAATTTGCAGAATACATGGTCAATACTCAACAATAAATAGGGTTGCTATACAGTAGCAATGAGAAATCTGAAAAATAGATTGAGAAAACAACTCCATTTACAATAGCATGTAAGAATAATATACTTAAGTATAAATTTATCCTGGGTTGTGAAAGACTTACACAACAAAAATTATAAAAAACTTAGTTTCATCTAGTAACTAAGGTAGGGAACTTAATATAGCTGCAGAAAGAGTCTTTCTCTGTCAGAGAATGGAGAAATTGAAACATTGCTCTTGTTGCTTAGCCAGTCATGTTGAGGAATTTAGTTAATAAATTTCTAGTCTTGGCTTAGTCTTGTAGAAACCATTAGGTTTCGAATCAGAATCTGACTGAGCCTCATTTTCCAAATCTATAAAAGCAATAGACTCATACCTACCTTACAGAATTGCTGTAAAGTTTAGAGATAATATCAATATATATGTAGGCCCTAGGAACATAGGAGGATTTCCACACATTAAAGTAATATTAGCTCCTAGTCATCTTTTGTGTGTGTGTGTGTGCTTATACAATAGATATCAGCTTTGTTTCCATGATGCCCGATACACAATAACGCTTCAATAAATGTCTGGCAGTTTAATGAATTCCTGAAGTTCCACTACAAGCCTGTTCCACAGTTAAGGTTTTCTCTCCAGTTCTAAAGTCATCACACAGTCCATTTGGTCTATGACAGCTATGTATGTTCACAGGTATGGTCTGACTCCTTCACATCCCATACTTTAATCTCATTTCCTGAAACTTAATTCCTATCAAATTACTGCTGATTGTGATCATCCTCTTCTGTTTACTTCTTTTTCAAAGGGGATCACAAATTCCCCATAAACTTTGACAGTAGCTATTTTTGCATGAATTGGAAGTCCCCATTGCCATAACAGAAGAAGGAAAAGAAGGACTCAGTTAGTTTTAGGAGAGGCTTCCTGGCTTGGTGGAAGAGGCATGGACTCTCGTATGAAAGAGATGTGAGTTCAAATACTGTCCAGTCACTTATTATATTTACAAGATTTACTTTGTCCATTTAATGTGGTGTAGTAAAAGAGGCATAGAATTTGGATCCCTAGTTCTTACCGTTTTCCAGCTTTGCTGTCTTGGAAAATCATTTCAATTTGTTCATCTGCGACTTTGGTTTCTCGTTTGTAAAATTAGAATGCCTTTGATGTAGGACTACTGTGAGGATTAAATAAAATAAGGGATGTTCAGTACATAGAACATTGACTAGACAGAGCAGCACCAAGGATGATAACAGTTTTATAACTTTGAGATTTAAATTTGACACATCATTGTAAACCCTTTATTAGATGAACAGAAGCTTGGTCAGGATGTATTGAAAAAATTGTTACAGCTTTGAGTACTTTTTTTGTTTTTGTAAGGTCTGTAGAGATCATGAATGCAACTACATGGTGTTAAGTCATATCGTTGTTTACCAATAGATAAAACAATGATTTATAAAGTAGGATATATGTACCCCAGTTAAGGGAGACATAAGATAACCAGTTGTGTTGTGGGAAGATTATAAACTTCTATTTATCTTTTTATAATTTTTATTTGTGTTCATGTTTTGTAATGTAAAATGCATGTTTGTACTATGCACATACACAATGTATACATGATTGTGAATATATTATAGAAATATGCTTCTTATCACCTTTCCTTCATTCCTCTTGTGTAGCCATACTGGCCTCTTTTCTATTCCTTGAACACCAGTACATTCTTGCCTTAGGGTTGTTGCACTTGCAGTTTCTACTTGCAGTGTAGTGAATTACTTAATATGTCCTTTCCAGCCATAGTCCTCCATTTTGTGATGTATTGTAAATCCTGGCCTCTATGCCTGTGGTGATAGTCCTAATTTGGAATGAATTTTCCATTTTGCTAATGAGGCAGGATTAGAGTGTGATGCATCTTGAGTCACCACCTTACTGGAGGGTGTGACTCAAGTCACCACTCCTAATCTCCCAAAAGCTGAGCTGAGTAAGTAGAAAACCTTGCTGGGAAACAGATCAAAATTGCCCTTGGTTCAGGATGACTCAGAGTTGAGAAAGGAGTGGGGGAAGTGGGGAGGCTCCCTCTGAGTGGTCAGAGCTCTGGAGTGAGCACACATCAGCAGATTGAGGTTCAACTTTTCCAAAACCATTTTTTAACTCAGAGTGGACTGGGGTACTGGGTGTTTCCTGCTTCTTGATTCAATTGGAAAGTGGTGACCCTCTACCCATTGGGATCTCTGTCAATTTTGAACCATGGGTTTTTGAGTGACAGTAGTACATCATCATTAGTAGCCATCCCAGGAAGACACCAACTACACTGGCTGAGCCAGCAGCACCTCACCCAAGGGTGGAAAACAGGAACTTTCTACTGACATCTTTTTTCTTTACTTTGTGTTCTCTCTCTCTCTCTCTTTTTGCCTTCACCCCTGCCTCATCCAATAGAAGGAATGCATTAAACCAACGCAAAATGTGTTTGTCCCAACTCCAAAGCCCCTCCAAAACAAAAAGAGACTTGCATCCACATCCCCACCAGTGATTCCACCAATGCAAAGAGAGCTTTAGAGCAACCCAGTAAAATTGAATTAATAACCAAAAATGTACACCTGCTCCACACTTTCAGAAGTAGTGAAACATGAAATCAGGGTGAAAAAAATCAATACATAACTAATGGTTAAAGAAAACAACTTCAAAATGTCTAGGAAACAACATACAAATAAAAACAGGACAAGAAGTGAAATCCCAGGTTAAAGAAATAGCTATTATGGAAGAAGAGGCAATATAATTATCTGAGAAGGAATTCAGAAGATATGTATATAGGAATATCCAAGAGCTCAAGGAAACCACCAGCAGAATCAATGAGAAGACAGAGAGTACCCTGGAAGAATTCAGGAAAACTATTCAAGAACAAAATAAAATGATAAACACACAATAAGAACTCATACAAAAACACCAATTAGAAATCTAGAAGATGAACACTAAAATTACAGAGTTAGACAACACAATGGAAAGATAAAAGAGTGGACTAGAACTGGCTGAAGAACATATATCCCAACAAAAAGACAAATCCCTCGATGCAAGTCTGTATGAAGAAAAATCAGAACAAAGATTTAAGAGAAATGAAGAGAACCTAAGAGTGACATGAAAAGAAACAACATACACCTCATTGGAATACCAGAAAAGAGAAGGCAATAAAAAATACTGAGAAAATTGTGGAAGACTGGTTAACAGAAAACTTCCCCATATCATGAAGGAAGAAAAGATAACTCTCCAAGAAGCTCAATGAACCCCATACAAGATAGACCCCAAGAGAAAGTCACCAAGACATATCATAACCAAACTCTCCAAAACTGAAGATAAAGAAACAATCTTGGGAGTAGCTTGGGAAAAACGAAATGTCACCTACAATGGACAACCAATAAGACTACTCAGCAGAAACCATGCAGGCAAGGAGCCAATGGGATGGCATATATAAAACACTAAAGGAAAAGAACTTACAATGAAGAATTATATAACCAGCCAAATTATCCCTCAAATATAAGGGTCAAATCAAGACATTCTCAGACAAACAGAAATTAAGGGATTTTGTAAAAACCAGACCAACCCAACAAGAAATGCTAAAGAGGGTCCTTATTATAGAGAACCCTCAACAGAGAACAACAAATTAAAATCAGGACACTTTACATCACCACTTAGAAGCAAAACCAGAAATAGATGCTCAAAATAAGCTCATAAAACAATGTCCACAATGAAATAAGGGACTCAATATGCAGCCGACACTAGCAACAAAGCAAATAAAAGGAATAAAAGTTCTAACTACAAAATTTCCAAATGGAGAGGAAGACAGGACAATGTCTTTTTAGAACTAACTGTTCCAAACTTAATAAGATAAGAATTTACTCCAGGATAACCAGAAAGAAAATTAACAATCCCCCTAAGCAATCCCAGAAAGAAGAAAAATATATGGGCTTAATAAGCACAAAACCAACAAAACTGAAGAAAATAGAAGAAACACTTGATAACAAAATGAGCTCAGCACAGAAAAATATTTGGAACAAAGAAATCACCAACAACGCAACAAAAAGTACAAGAGAATGACAGCAATAAATTCATGCCTATCACTCATTACCTCGGAAAGAATTTGGGCTATCTATTTCCATATTGATACCACTCTGTAAACCCAACAAGGGGTCGCTATATGTCAGATCTGACTTGACAGCAGTGCATTGTGTTTGTTTTATCACTAATTACACTCAATGTGAGTGGACTAAGTGCACCAGTCAAGAGAAAGAGTGTGGCAGATTGGATAAGAAAAGAAGACCCATCAATGTGCTGCCTACAAGAGACCCTCCATAGACACAAAGATAAAAACAAATTGAATAGGAAAAAATATACCAAGCTAATGGCAACCCAAAAAGAGCAAAAGTAGTAGTATTAATTTCTGATAAAATAGACTTCAATGTGAAAAAGAGCATAAGGAACAAAGAAGGGCATTGCATGATGCTGAAATGACTATTGACCAAGAAGCCATCACCATAAGTAATATCTATGAACCAAATGAAAGTGCTCCAAAATAGGTAAAGCAAATATTAACTGAAATGAAAGGAAAAATAGACATCTCTACAATCGTAGTAGGAGACTTTAACACACCACTTTCAAGGAGGGAATGAATGAGAAAAAACTCAGCAAAGATACAGAAGAATTTAACAACACAACGAACCAACTTGAACTCATAAACATATACAGAACACTCCACATGACAAAAGCACAATACACATTCTTCTCCAGTGCACATGGATCATTCCCCAGAATACACTGTATGTTAGGACACAAAACAAACCTCAATAAATTAAAAGAAATATTGAAATACTACAAAGCATCTTCTTGGACCACAATGCTACAAAGTTAGAAATCAATAATAAGAAGATCAAGGAAAAAATATCAAATATGTGGAAACTGAATAATACACTGCTGAAAAACTACTGGGTAACAGATGAAATAAAAAAATTCCTAGAAACAAACAACAGTGAACATACATCTTACCAAAACCTATGGCACAAAGTGAACACAGTACTCAGAGGTCAATAATATCAATAATAATAACAATCATCATCATCATCATCATCATCAATAAATAATAATAAATAAATTAAATAAAATAATAATAATAATCAATAAATGCACACAACAAAAATGAAGAAAGAAACAAAATCAACACTCTAACTCAACAACTCCAAAAATTAGAAAAAGAGAAACTTACAATATCCAGAAGTAAGGAAATAATAAAGATCAGAGCAGAAATAAACAAAACAGAAAACCAAAAGACAATAGAGAAAAATCAACAAAAAAGAAGCGGGTTCTTCAAAATGATTAACAAAATTGACAAACCACTGGCAAATGTAACAAAGAAAAAGAAAGAGAAGATGCAAATAGCATGAATAATAAACAAAAAGGGTGACATCATAACAGAACCAACTGAAATGAAAAAAATATTGACAGAATATTATGAAGAACTGTACTCCAACAGACTTGAGAACCTAAAAGGTACGGGCAAGTTTCTAGAAGCACAAGACCTACCTAAAAGTCTCAGTTGGAGATAGAACACTTGAACAGACCCATAACAAAATAAGAACTTGATCAGGTCATTAAAAAAAAAAAAAAAACTCCCCACAAGAAAATGTCCTGGCCCAGATGGCTTCACTGGAGAATTTTATCATTCAGGGAAGAGTTGACACCTATACTACTGAAACTATTCCACAACATAGAAAAAACTGGAATACTCCCAAATTCATTTTATGAAGCAATCATAACAATGATACCAAAACCAGGGAAAGACACCACTAAAAAGGAAAACTACAGACCAATATCCCTCATGAATATAGACACGAAAGTCTTCAACAAAATCCTAGCCAATAGAATCCAACAACATATCAAAAAAATAATACATCATGACTTCGGGTAAGATAGAGGAATAGGCAGACAAGCAACACAGACCCTCTTCAACAAAGAAAAGAGAAACTAATTGACAGAGATACAGAAGATAATCCTGGAGCCCTGAGCTTTGAAAGGAACTATACAGAAGTGGATTAGGCACCAACTATTGGAAAAACCTGAATGAAAACAGTGAGTACAGAGACAGTCGCAGCTGTGGACTGTCAGCTACTCTGACAGGACCAATAGTTGGAATAGTTCCAAGTGGTGTTGGGACCTGAGAATTGACCTAAAAAAGATCAGCTCTGGTCACCAAAGGCTGCAGGGATGACTGCATTGGTGGCCTATGACTAGGCAGGGAAAGAGCAAGGTGGCAGATAACCTGAGCTGTTGAATTTCCACTGTCCAGAGGGCACAGCCATTTTGATTGTTTACACGTGGTGGCCACTTTGGATATTTAAAGTGACCGAGGATGCAGCCATTTTGAATGTTTACAAGCAGTGGCCATTTTGGATATTTAATGTGATTGAGGGTGCAGCCATTTTGAATCTTTACAACTAGCAACTATTTTGGATTTGAAAGTGATGGCACCCTCATTCAGATAACAGGGACCTAAGATTAGGCTTTGTTTGCCAAGGTCAGCAGGGACATACGAGAGGCTGACAACAGGAAACGAGACAGGTGGTGAGTGTATAATTGCTTCCCACTAGCAAACAGAGGATTACAGCACAGTACTCTGCTTGTGTAGATAACATACAAACAAAACAAGGAAAACAAAAATCGTGGGCAAGTTACTCCAACATACAATCACCAATTAAATATAAACACAAAAATATCACAATGCCTTGGAGACAACAGAGCACCAAAGTCCACACAAAGAATCAAGATAAGGAAAGAGAAACAAGGGACCAGGATACAAACCCAAAACACATCTCTGAGGAAGATGAAGCATTGCAACTCCCTGATAAGGAACTCAAAATACTTATATTTAGGTATCTTCAAAGGATTGAGAGACAGAACAAAGAAAACACAGAAAAAACCTTACAAGAATTTTGGAAGAAAATACAAGAACAAAATGACAAAATAAATGAAAAATTAGAAATGATACAAAATCTACACACAGAAATCCAGAAGATTAATACTAAATTGCCAGATATAGATAAGACATTGAATGGGCAAAGGAGCATGCAGTGAATTGCTTGATGTGGCCCTTCTAGCCATTGTCCTCCATTCTGTGATGTTTTGTAAATCCCATTATCCATGCCTGTTTGGGGTGCTGTGGTAGTTAAGGTCAAGTATCAACTTGGCTGGGCAGCTGGTAGTAGTCATTCCCTATAGTGACTGGCAATCAACTCTGTGATGGGATTTAGGTTAATTCTGTTGGGGCAACACAGGTGGAATGTATCTTGAGTCCTGCCTTGCTGGAGGGTATAATTCAAATCACCACCCTTAGCTTCCCTGAGGGTATACCTACGAATCTCCTGGGAAGATTCGCTCTCCTCTTGTTCTGGCTTTGTGTCTTGGATCATCCTCATCTCACCCCTGGATTTGGGACAGCAGCTGTCATCTGGTCTGCTGATCAAGGTTCATTAAACCCCGAGAGTTGGGAGGATCTGCCAGACCTACTCACGGACCCAGGACTCGCCAGCCTGCCAGCCTCCACCACTACTATGTGAGACGAACCTTTGGGTGTCTGTGAGTTCTGTGAGGCATTACAGCGAAATACAGAACCCTAAGACTGGGGAAATTATTGGGAGGAGGAGGAGGAGTTAATGTCTGAAATGATGGAGTGGCATGG
>NW_006922671.1:123212-126178 GCF_000298275.1 Orycteropus afer afer
AAAAGGAATAACCTACATGTAATTGGAATTCCAGAACAGGAAGACACAAATAAAACCACAGAGAAAATTGTCAAAGATTTATTGGAAGAGAATTTCCCTGGTATGATGAAAGATGAGAATATATCCATTCAGGAAGTACAACAAACCCCAAACAGGATAGACTCCAAAAGAAAATCACCAGACATATCATCATCAAACTTACCAAAACCAAAGACAAAGAAAGAATCATGAGAGCAGCATGGGAAAAATGAAAATTTACCTCCAAGGAGCAACTAATAAGACTAAGCTCAGATTTCTCGACAGAAACCATGCAGGTGAGATGGTATATATAAAACACTGAAGTAGAAAAAGGTCAAAGCAAGAATTATGTAACCAGCAAAATTGTTCCTCAAATATAATGGTGAAATTAGGACATTTCCAGATAAGCAGAAATTAAGGGAATTTGTTAAACCCAGACCAATCTCACAAGAGATGCTAAAGGGAGTCCTTTGGACAGAGAAGCAACAATAGCCAACAACAATTGACCATTAACACACATGATGATATAACCCAGAAACCAACCCAGGTATGGAAGTATCCAAAGTAAATAAGCCTACAGGATTGTAAACAGGAAACCAGAGACATCAATTGACAAATGTGGACAACTACAAACCAAAAAGAGGGAAAAAACTGTTATTACAGAACTACTGTTTGGTAGGGAAGTCAAGACAACTACAAGATCGAGTGGACTGTCCTAAATTTGGGAAGAAAACTATAAATCACAGAGTAACCTCAAAGAAAAATGATAAACCTTCAAATCAAAAAAGAAGACCAGCATAAATATTCAGCAAATACTAAAACAATAGCAATGAAGAAAGCTATAACATGATTCATAAACAAAATGAGCTCAGCATAGAAAATTACCACAAAAAAGCACATAACAAAAATGACAGCAACAAATTCATATTTGCCAATAATTACATATCTGGCAAGAGATTTATCTCTGAGATTTATAGCAGAAGAGTGTATGACCAAACTATGGTACATACACATTAATGGAATGCTATGCAGTACTAAAGAATAATGTACAGTCTGCAAAACACTGCAACATATGGATGAACTTGGAGAACATTATGCTGAAAGAAATAAGTCAATCACAGAAGGACAAATATAGTATTAGTTTATTGTTGTGGAGGGTCAAGGAATTGTTTATATATGCAGGGAAAATTTCTTTATTGGTTACCATGGGTGGGAGGGGAGAGGAGGGAATACTGCAAAAAAAAAAAAAAAAAAAAGCATTGATCCATGCCACTTTATTTTTGTGTATTGCACTGTACATCAATTATTTTCAATAAAATGTATTAAATAAATAATATCTCATGATCAAGTGGGATTCATATCAGGTATGCAAGGATGGTTCAACATCAGAAAAACAATTAATATAATCTACCACATAAACAAACAAAAGAAAATGACCACATGATCATTTCAATCAATGTGGAAACGGCATCCAATAAAATCCAATACCTGTTCCTGTTCAAACTTTCAGCAAAATAGGGATAGAAGGGAAATTTCTCAACACAATAAAGTGCAAATACACAAAGCTAACAACCAACATTACTGTTAACGGAGAAAGACTCAAAGCATTCCTCTTGTGAATGGGAACCAGAAAAGGATGCCTTCTATCACCACTTTATTTAACATTGTATTGGAAATCCTAGCCAGGGCAATAAGGCGAGAAAGAGAAATAAAAGGTATCCAAATTGGCAAAGAGGAAACAAAGCTATCTCTATTTCCAGATGACATATTCCTAACATACAAAACCCAAGACACTCAACAAAAAAATTAGGGGAACTAATAGGGTGTTTCAGCAATGTGGGAGGATACAAGGTCAACATACAAAAATCAGTTGGATTTCACTACATCAACAAAGAGTCCTCTGAAAAGGAAATAAGGAAAACAATACCACTTATAATAGCTACTAAAAAGATAAAATACTTAGGAATAATTCTTACCAGGTACACAGAAAACCTATACAAAGAAAACTACAAAACACTACTACAGGAAACTACAAGGGATGTATATAAATAGAGGAACCTGCCTTGTTCATGGATAGGAAGACTGAATATTGTGAAAATGTCAATATTACCCAAAGCAATCTACACATTCAACACAATCCTGACCCAACATTTTCAAGGATATGGAAAAACCAATTATTAATTTCATATAGAAAAGAAGAGACCTTAGAGGTGCAAAGCACTGCTGAAGAAGAAAAACCAAGTAGGAGGTCTCACACTCCTGGATCTCAAAATCTACCCAACTGCCACAGTAGTTAGAACAGCATGGTATTGGTCCAATTATAGACACATAAGCCAGTGAAATAGAGTTGAAAACCCAGAAAGAGACCCATCCATCTGTGGACAGCTGATCTTTGACAAGGACCAAAACCAAACGCACTGCCGTCAAGTCGGATCTGACTCATAGCAACCTCTCCTTGGGTTTTCGAGGCAATATCACTATGGAAGTAGATCGTCCAATTTTCCTTCTGAGAAGTGGCTGGTGGGTTTGAACTGCCAGCGTCTGGTTAGCAGTCAAATTCCTTAGGCACTATGCCAAATGGGGGAGAGAAAGTCTCTTTAACAAATGGTATAGGTAAAATTGGATATCCACTTGCATGAAAATGAAACAAGACCCTTACCTCATCCCATACACAAAATCAAACACAAGTTGGATCAAAGACTTAAAGGTAAAACCCAAAACTATAAAGTTTATCAATAATAAAATAGGGACAAATCTGTTTTTGTTGTTGTTAAGTGCCATTGAGTTGTCTTCGTCTCCTAGTGACCCTATGCACAGCAGAATGAAACACTGCCTGGTCCCGCATCAGCTTGATGATCCCTGCTATACTTGAGCCCATCACTGCAAACACTGTGTCAATACACATAGTTGAGGGCCTTCTCCTCTTTTGTCGACCTTCCACCTTACCA
>NW_006922671.1:127173-131041 GCF_000298275.1 Orycteropus afer afer
CTGCCCAGTAACCTTCCCCCCATGCCCCTCATAGTTATGCACTCCTGTTGGTCCTACATTTCCTCCATGTGAATGTTGCCCCTCTGGTGCCCCTGGGTCAATTGCTCCAAGGGGTGCATTTCCGTAGAGTATGTGGGTGCATTACCCTGGGTTGAATGGTCTTCATGTACATCTTGTTTACTATTGGACTGAGAGTCAGCCCTTAGGAATGAGCTTTATTCCAGGCCCAGAATATATCCCAGGGCCATAGTATTGGACGTCTCACCAGACACCATCCAACCAGTAATTCTGGTCATTATTGAGGTTTTGCATTTTGTTGCACGTTTTTCCTCCCACTCTATCCAGGATCTCCAGATTTGATCCTTTCCTGAGTAATTAGCATTTGTAGCTGGTAAAATCTAGTTCTCCTGGTTTCGAGGGGCATCATGTCCTAGGGCTGATTGCTTCCAAATGTCCTTGGTTTTTTTCCCACTCTTCTTTGCTTCCGATGATAGGGGACCATTAGCTACATCTTAGATGGCTGCTTGAAAGCTTTTAAGAGCCCAATTGCTATTCAACAATGTAGGATGAGGAACAAGGCTTTTATGTATTTTGTTGTGCCAACTGAGTCTGGTGTCCCCCAGTACTATAGTCCTGAGATGGTAATCTATTGGATCTCTCTCCCATAGTTTCTGGGTGTCTGTGAGGTATTGCTCCGTGTCTGTCTTCTATTGTTTCTGTAAGGATTTCAGATATATTGAATCACTGGTATCTGTGCAAGATTAGCCTGTGCTGAATCTATCCTTGGTCTAGACTATACTCCTGTTCACTGACCCCCATCTGATCCTTTCAGATGCTTATGTGTTTATCAGTAGCTTGGTGTTGGGTGTTAATGGCAATGCAGTATTGTGGACACACTGGTTGGTATTAGCATCTATCATCTATCTTCAATGTGCACAATTTGGTGTCCTCTCTTTTCCTAATGATATCATGATGGACACAGACTCTTTCCATACATCCGTCCCCTTACCCATGTCAGCTTGTGGGCCCCAACTAGCCCGGACTTAATCCCTCCCCTTCCCTTCCCATCCTGGTAACCTACAAATTGAGTTCCTTTTCCCAAGCAAACCCTTTTATGTCTTTTTACAGTAAAGGGCTTATACAGCACTTGTCCTTCTGCAATTGACTTATTTCTTTCAGCATAATGTCCTCCAAACTCATCTACATTGTGAGATGATTCACGTATCCCTCATTGTTCTTTAATGTAGCATAGTATTCCATTGTGTGCAAGTACCATAATTTGGTTATCCACTCATCTGTTGATGAGGATTTAGGTTGTTTCAATCTCTTTGCAATAGTGAATTGTACTGCAATGAACATTGGTGTGCATATGTCTGTTAGTGCGTGGTCTCTCACCTCTTTAGGATATATTCCTAGTAAGGAATTGCTGGGTCAAATGGTATTTCTATTTTCAGTTTTTTAAGGAAACTTCATAATGTATGCCACAGTGATTGTACCATTTTAAAATCCCACCAACTGTGCACAAGTGTTCCAATCACTCTACAACCTCACCAGCATTTGCTATTTTCTGACCTGTTGAACTTTGCTTTATTGCTGGGGTGAGACAATATCTCATCATTGTTTTCATTTGCATCTCTCTAATGACTAATGATCGTGAGCAATTTCTCATGTATTTGTTGGCTGCCAGTATATCATCTTTGGTGAAGTGTCTGTTCAAGTCTTTTGCCCATTTATGAATTGGATTGTTGTCTTTTTGGTGTTGAGGTGTTGAAATTTTCTGTAGATTTTGGAGATAAGTCCTTTATCACATATGTCACAGGCAAATATTTTCTCCCAATCTGTAGGCTCTCTTTTTACCCCTTTGACGAAGTCTTTCGATGTGCAAGATAATTTAATTTTTAAAAGGTCCTGGTCATCTAGCTTCTCTTCTACCTCCTGTGCATTCTGAGTTATGCTTGATATTCTAGTTATGCTGTAAATTAGGGCTCCTAGCTTTGCCCGTATTTTACTTTTGATTAATTTTATAGTTTGGAGTTTTACATTTAAGTCTTTGATCCAACTTGAGTTTGTTTTAGTGTATGGGGTGAGGTATGGGTCTCGTTTCATTTTTCTGCAAGTGGATATCCAGTTTTGCCAGCACCATTTGTTAAAGAGGCCATCTCTTCCCCATTTAATGGGTTTTGGACCTTTGTCAAAGATCAGCTGTCCATAGATGGATGGGTATGTATCTGGACTTTCTATTCTGTTCCATTGATCTATCTGTATATCATTGTACCAGTTCCATGCTGTTTTGACTACTGTGGCTGTATAGTAGGTTTTAAGAACCGATAGTGTGAGAACTCCCACTTTTTTTCTTCTTCAGAAGGGCTATGCTTATCCAAGGTCTCTTTCCTTTCCATATGTCCTTAAATTCACCCAAATCACAATAAAAAGAAAAAAAAAATACATTTTTGAAATAAAAAAATCTTACTATTTCTAATCCTTCTGATATGGATAATCAAAATGAAACTGAATCAAGATGATATGTTCACATTAAATTACCTGATTATTCACTTTCTGACCTTGCAAATTTAGATCAATATAATTTCTTTTCAGTCAGAGTAGTTCCTACAACTGTTAAAGCCACTTGTTCTTGAAAGAGTCATTTTGTATATTGCATAGCACTGGGTCAAATATTCTTTTGAAATCTCTGAAATCTTGTTCTTTGTTTTGCCCAACTTTCTTGTGAAGAGTGAAGATTCCATCCTAATTTTAGTAAGATCTCATTTTTCCAGGTAATGTATGATTTTGTCTTCATGCTCTGCAGGATTTTGCCTTCTTCAAGATCAGACTTGTTCACTGCCATTTCCATTCTTGGATTTTTTTTCTTTTATGAATAAATTATCCATTCAGGAGCAAAAGAATTTGATGAAAGAAAACTCTCATAACCAAATTTATTTTAGTATGTTTACCAAAAGGGGAGGCTTAAGAGAATAAGAAGATAAATAAAGAAGAGGGTGAAAATAACAATTCTAAAAGCTAAGACTTGAAACTTGAAATTAGATTTATACCTATCTACACATTTCCAAGATGTTGATCATAATTGTGACCAGAGTTCATAATCCTAGACTTTCATGTAATTTCAAAATATAGTTGTTAGTTTTGACTTCTATGGAAAATAAATAATTTTGTCTACTACAAAGAAAAATTTGTTGGTATCTGGATCGGAATTGCGTTAAACGTGTAGATTGCTTTAGGTAGTATTGACATTTTCACAATATTCAGTCTACCTATCCATGAACAAGGTAGATTATTCCATTTATGTAGTGCTCTTGTTGGCTCTTGTCGTAGTGTTTTATATTTTTCTTTGTACAGGTCTTTTGTGGCTTTGGTAAGGTTTATTCCTAGATATTTTATATTTTTAGTAGCTACTGTAAATGGTACTATTTCCCTTATTTCTTTATCAGAGGTCTCATTGCTGGTGTAAAGAAATCCAACTGATTTTTGTATGTTGACCTTGTATCCTGTCACTTTGCTGAACCTCTCTGTGTTCCAGTAGTTTTTATATTGAGTCCCTTGGATTTACTATGTACAGGATCATATAGTCCACAAACAGAGATCGTTTTACTTCCTCTTTGCCAATTTGTAGGCCTTTTATTTCTCCTTCCTGCCTTATTGCCCAGGCCAGGACTTCCAATACAGTGTTAAATAGAAGTTGTGATAGAGGACATCCCTGTCTCGTTCCCGTTCATAAGGGAAATGCCTTGAGTCTTTCTCCATTAATAATGATGTTGGCCATTGGCTTTGCATATATGCCTTTTATTATGTTGAGGAATTTCCCTTTTATCCCTATTTTGCTGAAAGTTCTGAACAAGAATGGATGTTAGTT
>NW_006922671.1:131306-133361 GCF_000298275.1 Orycteropus afer afer
TTGGGAGTATTCCATCTTTTTCTATGTTCTGGAATAGAGTGAGTAGTATAGGTGTCAACTCTTTGACTATTTGGTAAAATTCTCTAGTGAAGCCATAAGGGCCAGGACTTCTCTTTGTGGGGAGTGTTTTGACAACCTGCTCAATTTCTTCTTTTGTTGTAGGTCTGTTCAAGTATTCCATCTCTGAGTGAGATATTTTAGGTAGGTCTTGTGATTCTAGAAACTTGTCCATCACTTCTAGGTTTTCAAATCTGTTGGAGTACAGCTTTTCATAATATTATGTCAGTATCTTTTTTAATTTCAGTTGGTTCTGTTATGATGACACCCTTTTTGTTTACTATTCTTGTAATTTGCATCTTCACTTTTTGTTCTTTTGTTCGGTTTCCCAATGGTTTATTGATTTTGTTATTCTTTTTGAAGAACCAGCTTTTTGTTTTGCTGATTTTCTCTCTCTTTTTTTTTTTTGTAGTAGTTTTCTGTTTCATTTATTTCTGCTCTGACCTTTCTTATTTCTTTCCTTTAGATATTGTAGGATTATTTTGTTCTTTTTTTTTTTCCAGTTGTTGGAGTTGATGAGTTAGAGTGTTGATTTTGTTTCTTTCCTCTTTTTTGATGTATGCATTTATTGCTATAAACTGTCTTCTGAGTACTGCTTTCACTGTGTCCCATAGGTTTTGGTATGATGTATCTTCATTTGTGTTTGTTTCTAGGAATATTTTATTTCCATTTTTATTAGTTCTATTACCCAGTAGTTTTTGAGCAGTGAATTGTTTAGCTTTCACATTTGATGTTTTTTTCTTGATCTCCCTAATATTAGTTTCTAATTTTATAGTATTGTGGTCCAAAAAGATGCTTTGTAGTATTTCAGTGTATTTGAATTTATTGAGGCTTTTTTTATGCCCTAACATATGGCCTATTCTGGAGAAAGATCCATGTGCACTGGAGAAGAATGTGAATTGTGCTTTTTTTGGGTGGAATGCTCTGTATAAGTCTATAAGGTCAAGTTGGTTGATTGAGTTCTTCTGCATCTTTGTTGAGTTATTTTCTAGTTGGTCTGTCCCTCCTTGAAAGTGGTGTGTTAAAGTCTCTTACTACTATTGCAAAGTTGTCTGTTGTCCCTTTTAATTCAATTAATATTTGCTTCAGGTATTTTGGAGCACTTTCTTTGGGTGCAAAAATATTATTGTAACATCTTCTTTGTCAATTGACCCTTTCAGCATTATATAATGTACTTTTTCTCTTATATTGTTTTTCACCATAAAGTCTATTTTATCAAAAACTAATATTGTCACTCCTGCATTTTTATTAGCATTGGCTTGGTATATTATTTCTCAACTCTTAACTCTTAATTTGTTTTTCTCTTTGTGTCTAAGGTGGGTCTGTTGTAGGCAGCATATCAATGGGTCTTATTTTCTTATCCAGTCTGCCACTCTCTTTCTCTTGTTTGGTGCATTCATCCCTTCACAATGAGTGTACTTAGTGATATGTATGAAATGATTGCAGTCACTCTACTGTATGTTTTTGCTGCATTATTGGTGTTTCCTTGGGCCATATACTTTTCTGTGCTGAGTTTTATTTGTTGTCAAGTGCTTCCTCTCTTTTCTTCTTTATTGTTGGTTTTGTTCTTATTAAATCCATATGTTTTCCTTCCTTCTGGCTTTGCTTAGGGGGATTGTTAATTTTCTCTGTGGTTACATTGGAGTGAATTCTTGTCTCTACATTTTTAGAACAGTCTGTTCTATGAGGACATTGTCCTGTTTTCCTCTCTATTTGGAATTTTGTACCTAGAAGTTTTATTACCTCTACTAGTTTAGTTCTGTTGTCATGTGATGATTGGCTTCCTTGATTTTTAGTGTACAATATTTTATGGTCTTATTTTGCATTTCTATTTCTGATTTGGTTTTAGTGTTAATGTCATGTGTCCTGATTTTGTTGATCTCTGCTGTGGGTTCTCTATTGGAAGGACTTCCTTAAGCATTTCTTATAGGTTTAGTCTGTTTTTCACAAAGTCCCTTAATTTCTGTTTCTCTGAGAATGCCTTCATTTTGCCCTCAT
>NW_006922671.1:134407-135235 GCF_000298275.1 Orycteropus afer afer
CTCCTCCTCTATGTTTACTAAGATCTTTGTTTGGGATTTTACTTCTAATTCCTTGCCCTGTTTTTTTTTTTAATTTTTTTTTATTTGAGGTTGCCTGTTTCCTAGACATTTTGAGGTTGTCTTTAATTGTTGGTTATGTGTTGATTTGTTTTGTCTTGGTTTTATGATTTAATATTTTGAAAAGGTGGAGCTGGTTTAATTATTTATTTATTTATTGGTTATTAATTCAGGTGTGCTGGGTTGCTCTGCAGTTTTCTTTGTGATGATGTAATCGCTGTGTTGAATGTGAATGCAGGTCTCTGTTTGTGGTAAAGAGAGTTTAGGATTGGAACCAGGAGGTATTATTGTGGCTGAATGTGGTTTTTCTAGTGGATGCATGAGTGTATAGGCAGAGAAAGTGGGAGGGGAAGAGAGAAGAAGAATAGCTCCAAGGTGCCAGGAGCGGTTTCTAGAGCTTTGAGCAGGCTGCTAATGATGATGTTGTACTGTTATTCACAGGCCCGCAACTCAAGTTCATAAAAAACTCCAATTGTCAGTGGGCCACCACTTTGTACCAGGTTCAGACACATGCAAAAAACTCACTCTTGAAGCCCTTCTGTGCCAAAAAGCTGACCTAAGATAACTGTCCCGTTCCACGATCCACTGTGGGAGTTCCTCCCAGGGCCCACTATCTTGTGGAATTAATGTTCTTTCTTCTCAGGTCTCAGTGGTGCTGGTTGATCCATGGAGTGGCCCCAGGTTCTCTGCTGTGGTGTGTTTTCTCCCCTACCCCAAGGAGGTCTCTGATGGCCTTTCCTGTTTGCCAGTCAGCATCCCCTCAGGGAGGTC
>NW_006922671.1:137301-138060 GCF_000298275.1 Orycteropus afer afer
CTGCTCAAGCTGCTTTTTGAAATCTATTCAGCTCTTTTATCTTGTCATTTCTTCCATTTGCCTTAGCTACCTTTCACTCAAGGGAAAGTTTCAGAGTCTCTTCTGACATAATTTTGGTCTTTTATTTCTTTTTCATATTTTTAATGACCTCTTGCTTTCTTCATGGATGATGTTCTTGATATCATCCCACAATTCCTCTGGTTTTTGGTCATTGGTGTTCAATGTATCAAATCTATTCGTTAGATGATCTCTAAATTCAGGAGAGATATATTCAATGTCACATTTTGGCTCTCGTGGACTTGTTTTAATTGTCATCAACTTCAAGTTGAACTTGCATATGAGCAGTTGATGGTTTGTTCCAGAATCAGCTCCTGGCCTTGTTTTGGCTAAAGTAATTGAGCTTTTCCATTGCCTCTTGCCACAGATGTAGTCAATCTGATTCATGTGTACTCCATCTGGCATGGTTCACATGTATAGCCACCATTTGTGTTGTTGAAAAAAAAATATTTTCAATAAATAAGTCATTGGTCTTACAAAATTCTATCATGTGTTCTCCAGCATTATTTCTATCACCAAGGGCAAATTTTCCCATTACCTGTGATTCTTCTTTGTTTCCACCTTTTGGATTCAACTCACCAGTGATAATTAACACATCTTGATTGCACGTTTGGTCAATTTCAGACTGCAGAAGTTGATAAAAATCTTCAGGTTCCTCATCTTTGGCTTTGGCGGTTGGTACATAAATTTGTATAATAGTAG
>NW_006922671.1:139035-140411 GCF_000298275.1 Orycteropus afer afer
CTTCCCTGCTTGGGGTTTTGGGCCCTGTCTTTTCTGTCCCCTTACCTGGATCTTGCCACTTTTGTGGTCACTGGTGGTTCCCTCCCTTTCCTGCTTGGGGAAGTTGGATCCTGTCTTTCCTGGGGCAAATCTAGGGGCTCAGATATATGGCATAAATAGACTATCTAGCATAACCCAAAATGTGTAGGCAGTGGAAAAGATGCTAGATGACTGGGAACTTTTAAAAATTAAATACCTGTTCACATCAAAAGACTTCTCCAAAAGCATAAAAGGAGAACTTACAGACTGAGAAAAAACGTTTGGCTATGAAATATCTTACAAAGGACTTATCACTAAAATTTATAGAAAGCTTCAACACCTCAATGCCAAAAAGACAAACAGTCCAATTCGAAGATGGGCAAGGGACATGAACAGACACTTGACTAAAGATGATATACTGATGGTCAACAAACATATGAGGAAATTCTCACTATCATTAGCCATTGTTGTTGTTGTTGTTATGTGCCATCGAGTTGGACCCGACTCATAGCGACCCCTCCTTGGGTTTCCAAGGCAGTATCACTATGGAAGTAGATTGCCCCATCTTCCTTCTGAGGAGTGGCTGGTGGGTTTGAACCACCAGCCTTCTGGTTAGCAGTCAAGTGCCTTAGCCACTATGCTACCAGAGCTCCCATTAGCCATTAGAGAGATGCAAATCAAAACAACGATGAGATATCATCTCACCCCTGCAATAATAGCAAAATTCAACAAGTCAGAAAACAACAACTGCTGGCAAAATTGCAGAGAGATTGGAACACTCATACACTGCTAGTGAGACTGCAAAATGGTAAAACCAAAATGGTATGACATTTCCTTAAAAAAATGAAAATAGAAATACCATTTGATCCACTAATTCCATTACTAGGAATATATCCTAAACAGGAGAGAGACATGACACAAACAGACATATGCACACCTATGTTCATCGGAGTACAATTCACTACATCAAAGAGATGGAAATAACCTAAATGCTCATCAACAGAAGAATAGATATCCAAATTCACACAATGGAATTCACACATTCCCGCAATGAAATACTATGTTACATTAAAGAATAATGAAGAACATATGAATAGTCACATAATGTGGATGAATTTGGAGGACATTATGCTGAGTGAAATAAGTCAATCACAGAATGACAAATATTGTTTGAGCCCATTATAGTAAAAATTCAAGAAAAAGTTTACTTAGGGAAGGGAACTCTGTTTGTAGGTTACCAGGGATGGGAGGGAAGGGGAGGGAAAATTTCGGACTAGTTGGGGGTCACATATTGATTTGGGTAAGGGGAGAGACTGTATAGTAAGAGTCTGTGAGCAGCATGATGACATTGTGGAAAG
>NW_006922671.1:140511-146490 GCF_000298275.1 Orycteropus afer afer
TTGGGGGTCACATATTGATTTGGGTAAGGGGAGAGACTGTATAGTAAGAGTCTGTGAGCAGCATGATGACATTGTGGAAAGGAAGGACACTGAAACTTACACATAAGATAAAGACAAGAGAGGCAAATACTAGTGTATACACAATACTGCAGTACCACTAGTACCAAACACCAGGCAACCAAACACCTTGAGAGAGAGAATCACGAGGCTTGCTGACTCCAGACCGTAGTATTGGGGGACACCAAGTTCAATTGGCACAACATAGTACATAAAAATCTTGTTCCACAATCTACTTTGGTGAGTAGTGACTGGAGTCTTAAAAGCTTTCGAGAACCCATCTAAGATGCAACTATTGGTCTCCTCTCACGTGAAGCAAAGAAGAGGGAAGAAAGTCAAAGACATCTGGAAACAATTAGTCCAAGGATAAGGTGGACCATGAGGACCTCAGCCTTCATGACCTCGAGACCAGAACTAGATCTTGCCTGGCTACCAATGCCAATCACTCAGCAGGGGATCAAAACTGGTGATCCTGGATAGAGTGGGAGGAGAGATGTGGAGGAAACTTCAAAAACACAAAAATGACCAGAATTACTGGAAAGATAGAGTCTGGTCGAACCCCCAAACTATTGCCCCAGTATACCCTCCAAGCCTAGGATTGGACTCACTCCCATGGACTGGATCTTAGTCCAACAGTAGAAAGACTTACATGCAAAACACTCACCCCAGGCAGATCTACCCACCTACTCCATGGAGATACACCCCTTAGAACAATTGGCTATGGGGCACCTGAGGAACAGCATTCAAATGGAAGGGAAGCTGAAATGACTGGAGTGCATAGTTAAATGGGGCACAGGGAAGGGTGGTCACAATGATGGGAAGGGAAGAGAGTGATTTATGGGATGGTAATCAGGGAGTGAAATCAAATGTATGTGAACTGTGGAATGTAGAAAAAATTTTGCTCTGTAAATTTTCAGAAGGAGGAGAAAGAGGAGAAGGAGGAGGAGGAGGAGGAGAAGAAGAAGAAGACGAAGAAGAAGAAGAAGAAGAAGAAGAAGAAGAAGAAGAAGAAGAAGAAGAAGAAGAAGAAGAAGAAGAAGCTGCTACTGGAGGAATGCAGCAAGACACCCACCATATCCATGACCAGTTAACCTCTTTTCCCATAGGTCCCAACCTGGAATCACCTGAGAAGATGACAGAGCCCATAGCCACATGCACAGTGCTCTATGAACATCTTTCTGCTGACCAGCAGGAGGCTTTTTTGTTCACAGATGGTAATTCCAGAGTACATGGATGACACCTGCTGCTCTAAGACCAGAAGATGCAAAGATCCTGATTGAAAATGGTAAGAACAGGTCAGCTCAATCAGGTGACTGCAGGCTGTCTTCCTAGTCATGATGGAAGAATTGAGCAATGGTAAGGGATCATGTTTGCAGTTTTACTGATTCATAGGCAGTGGCCAACAGCTTGACTATATAATTAGACAAACGGGTGATGGAAACTTAGACTGTTATGGGGACACCTGTGTGGGGTATGAACATATGTAAAGCACTCTGGGAATTTAGATGGTACATTCAAAAAGGATATGTCACTGTCCAGAGAAACACTCCATTCCTGGGTGGGAAGGCAATACCAAAACCAAACTCACTGCTGTCAAGTCAGTTCTAACTCATAGTGACCCCTCCTTGGGTTTTGGAGGCAGTATTTCTACCGAAGTAGTTTGTCCAATCTTCCTTCTGAAGAGTGGCTGGTGGGTTTGAACCACCAGCCTTCTGCTTAGCAGTCAAATGTCTTAGGCACTAAGCCACCAGAGCTCCCTGGAAGGTGATAAGAATCAGCAAAGGAGCACATTGGTATCTTCTATTGAGGTGGGCAATTGCATCCATGAAATGAGCAGACAAGAGGATGCTGTGGCAGTGCAGAAGATGCACTGAATGTAGATACATCCCTTTTCCAATCTCTGAAGCACAAAATGTCAGTAAGGATTGCTCTGTCAGCCAGCCATAAAGACAGAGGTTGCAGATAGCTATGGGCAGATTCCTCCAGGTGGAAAGCTTACATTTAGCTGGAAAGTTGATTATATTGGACCAATGACACCAGTGGCACAAGGTGGCTACAGATGGGTCCTCATATCCTATATTTGTAACCATAGCTACAAATGGGCTTTGCATATTCCATGACAGATGAAAATGCCAAAAATATCATTATGGCACTGAACCAGAAGATACTGTACAAATTTGGACCACTAAGTTACATTTCCTCAGACCAAAGAACACACTTTATGGCCCACAGGGTACAGAAATGGGCCCAGAAAAATCATATTAAGTTGATATGTTGCATGCCACCTTCAAAGTAATGGTTTGATAGAGACCTGGAATGGGCAATTGAAACAATCTAAAGCAGGGAGGAATAAAGGCAAGAAGCACTGGGTCACATACCTTCATGAGTGTTTGCTCACACTCAACGTGAGGGAGACAAAAGAACGATCACCACTGGACAGATTCATACATTTCTCTGGGAAATCTGTGGAAGAGAAGGTGGGGGGAGGATGCTGGTGCCATATTACATGAAATTTCTTTTTTTCCTGCTGATGTTGTGGTCCCAGGACCAGGGATGCAGCTGCAGGTGCAGGATGCAGGGGTGATCGCTAAGCAAGAGATTGTAACTACACCCCTGAAGCTCTACACCAGAGTTTCCAAGGATCTGATGGGATGGACTGTACCTCCCCCCTACCTAGAAAAATTGAGTTGACAGTGAGTACTGCCATGTTGCCTATTGGTTGAGATGTTCCACTATTCTTCTACTGATGTAACCCTATCCAACATGAATGGGAGTGGATTGAAGGGGAAGCACTTTCTAAATTGTGACTGCTACCAAATGTAGACTGGTACTGCAGCTGAACCTGATGTCCCTTTCCACAGTGGAAATGTTTAGGTAAATATAAATGACAAATGGAAAGAAAGAAGATTACTAGCTGAAAGTAATGAATAAATGGGTTATGCAGCAAGAGATATCTAACTTATAAAGATTTACTGCCTCAGAAACACAAAGGGGGTTACTGTGAGTCAGAATCGACTTGATGGCAGTGACTTTGCTTTTGGTTTGGATGCAGATACTTTGAGAGAGACTCAAGGCAAGGGAATAATCTCACAATTAAATTTTATCAGAGGTCAGAAAAAGTAAAGATGAGACAAACATTTGGAGAACCTGACCAGATCATTTGGATACATGCAGCAGACTTCAATAGCTGGTACCTGTGGGAGTTAAGGCTGTACATCAACTTAGCTGGGTCATGATTTTGAGTGGCTTGGCAGCTGGATTTAGTAATTCCCCATGATGAGAATACAATCACCTTAATGGTGGAATCTGCTGTGAGTAGCTAAGTAGTTGGGTGCTTCCGGTATATATGAAGAAGCTTTGAGGAAGGTCTCTAATTTTTTTTTTTGACACATTTTGGATTCTGCATTTGGCCAAATCTTCTCCAGTTCCTTGATTTGAACCAGTGGTCTGCTGAGTTGCTTGCTAACCTTGGGATTTTTTCTGGACTTGAACCTGTGGTCTGCAGTGTTGCCTGCTGATCATGGAGTTGTGCCATTTTACTTGTTATTTTTGGGTTTGTCAACCTCAGCAGCCAGCAGCTGTATGAGTCAAAAGAAGTTTTTTGCTTGTTCCAGTGGGCCTAGAACAAGAGGCAGAGCTGATGCCCAAGGTTGAGGGGCCTCCATCTGGCCCCTAGATGTGACATCATTATTAATTCAGACATCTAACCTCTTAAAAATGTAAAAGAATACATTTCTGTTTGAGGAAACCATCCACTTGTGGTATTTCTGTTATAGCAGCACTAGAGAAATAAGACAATGCCCGAGTAACCTCACTCTTAGGACTCTTTGCCCTACTGAAGGACTAATTGTTACTGACTTTTGTTGGACCGGTAAAATGTTTGGGAGGGGAAAGTTAATCCTTTAATTATAAAAAGGTCAGTGTCTGGAAGATATAGGTGGGTGGCTTGTGGTGTAGTGAGTTACTTAATATGGTCCTTCTAGTCATAGCCCTCCATTTTGAGATGTATTATGAATTATCGCCTCTATGCCTATGGTTATAGTCCCATTTTAGAGGGATATGTCCATTATGTTGATGAAGTGGTGTTAGGGTGGGATGTTTCTTGAGTCACCACCTTACTAGAGGGTGTGACTCAAGTCACAACATGTAGTTTCCTTGAGGGTATGGTCTGCATTCTGTATGAATGCTCTGGCAAAATTCTCTTTTGCTTTGGATCTTCATCTGGTTTGTCATCCTCTGACCTCTGATTCTTGGGACTTGAAGCTGAAGCCCATCCTCCGACTGATATACCTGCTTCTATAACCTTGTGAACAAGCGTCTTGTCATCTGACTTGCCAATTTGAATTCATCAACCCCTGAAAAGACGTGGGTGAAGAGAATTCTTCATGCTGATGCCTGACCCATGTATTTAGCACTCGCCAGCCTATGAAACTGGAAATGACAAATGGAAGGAAAGAGGAATGATAGCTGAAAATAAAGGAACAAATAAATGAGTTATATAGCAGGGAATAGATAACGTTATGCAGATACATCCTTGGCAGCTTGAATTATATGAGATGTTGCAGTGAATTATGTAACCCTA
Source organism: Orycteropus afer afer (assembly GCF_000298275.1). Classification (NCBI taxonomy): domain Eukaryota; kingdom Metazoa; phylum Chordata; class Mammalia; order Tubulidentata; family Orycteropodidae; genus Orycteropus; species Orycteropus afer. The sequence continues at coordinate 145,151 of NW_006922671.1, forward strand.
AGTTGGAAGGGACAATATTAAGTAGAGAAGGAGTAATTGATGTAAGAGATGGTAGAGTGGTATAGCAGTTTGGAAAAGTTGGGCATTTGGGACATCTTTGACCTCCACCTCATAGGGACCAGCCTTGTTCTGATCTTTTTGAAAGAAAGTATTCATGCATTTGGTTTCAGAATGGTGGAGTTCACTGCAGTGCCCAGACTCACTGGAATATATGATTGTGGGACAAAGGTGATAAACAAGAGAATGAGAAACCTTTGGTTTCTGGACGTGCTGATTCTCCTAAAAGAAATTATTTGTTCACTTCTGCTTGAAATGGTCATTTCCCAGATCTTATGTCTCACTATCCCATTTCGTTTATGTCTCTGCAGAAAAGTTTCCTTTGACCATGCTGTATGAAATAACAGCTCTAGGCAGTTTTCATTCACTTTTCTTGATTTATTTTTATTCACAGCACATTTATACATTATATTTTATTTATCTGATTGTCATTCTCCCCATTAGAAGATGAACTCCATGAAGTCAGTGAATGTCATTTTTCACCAATATTAAATCCTCAATGTCTTAAGAAGGTCTCGATAAATATTTGTTAAAAAAGTGCTCAATTCTCTGAGTGATTTTAGTACATGATTTTAAAAGTTTGGAAATACCTGATTTTGAAGCAAGAGGGGGTCACTGTATGTGAAAATCTTTAGACCGGAAATTTTGAGAACTTCCTAGGTCAAATCCCAGCTCCCACAGATTTTCTAGTGAATGTTTACATAGTCTAGAAAAATTAGCCTGATGGTAGCAGGAAAGAACTAACTGGCTCTTTATTTTTCTATGTAAATAGTTTTCTATCTCAACAGTGTGCTTTGGGAAAATCACCATTTTTTTTTTCTTTTAATTATTGGATCTTTTTATAAAGAACCCGTGTGTTATACTTTTTTTTATGTTTGTTAAACAACTGTGCCCTCCCCAAGGTATTTTCATGCTGCTGTAAAAAATTTACTATAGCATGCTTGTGAAATTATCTTAGGTAGAAGGCACTACTGGGGAAAATAAACATGTAATGCATGACTTATTTTTGTAAAAATAAGGTATTTGACTTCTATAAGCCACAGTCTCCTCATCCATAAAAAGGAAATAAAGACAGTCCATACTTTGGCAGTCAGCCCCAGGGTTACAGGTGAGGAGATAAAACACAGGGACGCCAGAGTAGCAGGCCGGAAGAGCAGGAGAAAGGGGATAAAAGCCTTGAACCTGGACAGAAGAGTAGTCAGCCCCAGGGTTACAGGTGAGGAGAGACAACGCAGGGACGCCCAGAGTAGCAGGCCAGAAGAGCAGGAGAAAGGGGATAAAAG
>NW_006922671.1:149018-153494 GCF_000298275.1 Orycteropus afer afer
TGTCAGAAGGGACCATTCCCTGGAGAAGGATGTCATGCTTGGTAGGGTGGAGGGTCGACGAAAGAGGGGGAGGCCTTCAACGAGATGGATTGATACAATGGCTGCAATGATGGGCTCAAGTATAGCAGGGATTGTGGGGCCGGCGTGGGATCGGCCAGTGTTTCGTTCTGCTGTGCATGGGGTCGCTATGAGTCAGAAATGACTCGACGGCACTTAACAACAACAACAACATACTTTGGTTATAAAATGTATGAGGTTGTCCTTGTGGTTGTTTTTAGTTCCTGTAGAGTTGTCTCTAATTCATGTTTAACAGAGGGACTTATTGTTTGTTCGTGTGCCTTCATCACAATTGGTTGTATACTTGAGATCATTGTTGGAGCCACTTTGTCAATATATCTCATTGAGGGTTATATCCTTCTCCAGTATTTATTCTTTCTTGAGCACATGTGCAAAGTAAGCTAGATGAAGTTTCATCTTCTACACTTTTAAGGAGTGCTACGTGTGTATTTCCGCCAGGATGGACTTGTTTGCTTTGTTTTTTAGAACTTTAACACAATCTTTTGCAGCAGATATTCCAAATCCAGTACATTTTTTTTTAAGTCTTCATTTCATTGCTATAAAAATAAATGGGCCATAAGGGTCAAAGAACACTGTAGGCCATAGCCAAAAGTCTGTGTCTACCCTTGCCCTGTAGAGACCTAGTTGAAGCTTACAATGACTGTACCAGTTACTCTTTAGAACATGTCCAAATGCTTCCATATCATCCTGGATGTATACCATGAGCAATTGAACATGACCAACATTGGCAAGTGGATTACATAGGACCTTTGACTATGTCTGAAGGCTATACGTATGCTCTGGACTGTGTAGACACCATGACAGGCTTTCTCAAAGCATATTCTAGCAAGAGAGCTGCTCAAACAGCCACTCACTATTCGTGGTCTCAGACACCCCTGTGTTCCTGTGTTGTCTATGGAGCTCCTACAGATATAGACAGTCATGAAGGGACCCACTTCACTGGACATGAGGTGCAGGACTGGGCAGACTAGTGTGACATACACCGGCACATTCATTTGCCATATAATACCACTGTTGCTGGCCTGATAGAAAGAATAAATTTCGTATTGAAGAAACAATTGAGACAAGGAACTCAGTCACTCACAGAATGAACTAAGAAGCTGGATTAAGAAATTTCTGCTCTAAAGATTTTCAGCTGCTCACAGTAGATTCCACCATGGAGTGGATTACCAGTCTCATCATGGGGCATACTACATCTAGCTGCTCAGCCACTCAACAAGGTCCAGCCAAGTTGACACAAAAACTTAACTACCACAGTGAATAATTTAAGTCAACCTATGTCCAAAGGAACATTATTTATGTCTCTTTGCAGTATTGTAATTCCTCCTTTGACATTGTGCTTAAGGCATTTGACTGCTAGTCAGAAGCCTGGTGGTTCAAACCGACCAGCCACTCCTCGGAAGGAAGGTTGGGCAATCTACTTCCATAGTGATACTGCCTCAGAAACCCAAAGAGGGTCACTATGAGTTGGATCCGACTTAATGACAGTGAGTTTGGTTTGGTTTCCTTTGGTATCCTCAGGCCTCCTCTCCAAAACTGAACCTGTAGGTATTGCGAACCAATATGTCTCCTCAGGCTAGGACAGTCCTGAATCAAGACACTCAGATATCATGCCTCTTGCTGGACAGACAAGACCTACCTGTCTTAGTGCCTAATAAACATCCATCTTTTCATCCATAGGTCAGTGATCCCAAACTTAGTCACTGACTGGACCAAAACTGAATCTGAACTCTATAACTGCAGCTAATTCTGCAAAGAACTGTCTTTGTCCTTCTTTACTGATATCCTGGGGCTGATTGACCCAGGTAAGTCCCAATAAATCCATGCCACAGTGTACGGCTCAGGGTCATTTCCTTGGCTTCTCGGCCCTTAGCATAAGTACTGTCCTGAACTCACTGGGGGAACTCCCCTTACACTCTCACACCTTGTAAACCTTTGTAACCATTGATGTCTATGCATTTATTAATTCTTGTTATTTTATATGAATTATATCATAAAATATTTGTGCTTTTGATATTGACTTATTTCACTGAGTGTAACATTTTCAAGTTTCATCCATGTGGTAGCATGGATCAGGACTTTAGTTATCTTTATGGCTAAGTAGTATTTTACTGTGTGTATGTAACAAATTTTGCTTATACATTAATTATTTAATGGATATTTATGTTGTTTCCACCTCTTGGCTACTATGAATAATGATGCAATGAACATTGGTGCATATATGTCTGTTCACATTGTTCCTTTTTGATCTCTTTGATACATAACTAGTAATGGAATTGTTGGATCATATGGGAGTTCAACATTTATCTTTTCTTCTCACGTTTTAATTATTATTTGGATGAAAATTTACTAGGAAAATCAATTTTCTATTCAACAATTCATAGATATTTTGTTTCATTTAATTGATTCCAATACCCTCAATAGAAAATCTCTCATCCCACTTTTTCCTGAGTTTCTCATTTCCATTCTTCCACCTTTCCTAACCATCCCTGCATTCTGAACTTTTGATCTGGAATGGTTGATTGTTCTAAGGACCACCTACCTCCTTAGTGTTATTGTTCACCCTGTAGATTTGTCTGTTGTTTAGCTGAATATTGAGCCAGGTGCAAAGTGTGACTGAGATGGGTGGAGACAAGATGCCATACTGTTAACACACTCTGGACAATCCATCTACAACAGAGTGAAACATATACAAATAATGATCCTGAAACTCTGGCATCAAATGAAAGAAGAAAGAACTAGATTGAATGCTGAGAAGAAAGGGTATGGAACTAGGACAGTAAGTAGGGAGAGAAAAGGATCTGGAACATGACAAAGCACGGCAATTTTACGACACAGAGGCATCATATGCAGAAGAGGAGAAGCCAACTCCATGGACTCCACACTGTGATAGAAGCACACTTTGGGAAGATTTTCAGGGAAATAAGGTGAGCAGAAAATGCACTGGATCTGGGAGATGAAAGTGCAGAGAAATAGGTCAGATTTCCAGTGGCATAGGCAACCATGGAGTGAGGAGGGAGTCAGAGCAGAGGAATAAAAGAACTCACTACTGGTAAACATTAGTCATTTGGGTTGATGGTCCACATGAGGAGAAAAGCCTGTGGGATGTTGATTGGAGAAGCTACACTTCAGCTGGCTTCCCACTTGTTTGAGTCTGGGCAGGAGCTGGAGAAGTGGCTATGTGCACCCAAAAGAGCACCAGACCCACACCAGCAAATCACAACTGGAGAAGTGTTTCCTCTGCTCTAACAAACAAACCTTCCCAGTGAGTAGGGGTGAATCTTCTACCCATCCCCACCAATCTGGTGTGTAGGGAAGTCCTTCTAGCTGCCCCCACCCACTCAGACCCGTGGCCACCTCCTCAGTAGACCAGCCATGTGCCTTAATGAGTCTCAAGCTGACAAAGCCATGGTCTGTGGCTTGCTCTGCCTATGCTTGTGTCACTGACTGATCTTTCTCTCACTAACTATAAGAGGTGAATCCCTGTGTTCTCTACACTCAGATGTGCATACTCATGCAAGGCTCCTTCGCCTTTGCTGGTATATGCTCCACTGGATTAGTGCGTCATGCCACAGACATCTGTTCCCAGAGCTGCTGGTTGATCATAACAACAAAAAACACTTCACTTTTTTTTTTTTTTTTAATCACCTTGTTCTCTTCTCTTTTTCCATTTTCTTTTTCACAAATTTCCTTCCTATTTATTTGTTCATTGCTCCTCCTTTGTCTTCTTTTATTTTTTCCAATCTTTCTTCTCACTCTCCCCATTTTTCTGTTATTTTATTTCCCCTTACTCTTTTCTTCCTGTCCCATCCAACAGGAGGAGGGCATTAACTCTACATTACTCTGTCATGTCTACTGCCCCTACCACATGACCCAAAGGGTGAGAAAACTGCTCCTGCATCTCTGGATCAATGACAGATGATGGAGAATACCTGCTCACCCCACTTGCAGCTCCCTTTCACAACAAACAGAGACCCATGCCCACATTAACACCAGTTATTCTACCCACCTGGAGACTGCTGCAGAATGCTCCTGTATTGTGAAAGTAGCAACCAAAGAAGCATGTGTGACAAAACCATATGGATATATTGAAACAAATCAGAACAAACAACCAAAAAAAAAAAAAAGGCTGAGAAAACAAAACAAAACAAAAAACAACTAACAAATAAAAACAACTTCAAAATGTCTCAGAGGCAGTAGACAAGTTCATCTCAAATAAACAAAAACAGGACAAGATTGCAAAAGCAAATGACCAAAATAAAGAATTAGGAAACCTTCCTGAGGAAGAACAGGTAATAGAATTACTTGATGAGGAATTCAAAAGAAAATATATATATAAGCTCTGGTAGCATAGTGCCTAAGGCACTTGACTGCTAACCAGAAGGCTGGCGGTTCAAA
>NW_006922671.1:153594-154730 GCF_000298275.1 Orycteropus afer afer
GCAATCCTACTTCCGTAGTGATACTGCCTCGGAAACCCAAGGAGGGGTCGCTATGAGTCGGGGCCGACTCGACGGCAAATAACAACAACAACTATATATATATATATATATGTCTATGTACATGTGTATATATATATTCTTCTAAGAGCTCAAGAAACCATAAACAAAAGCAAGGAAATGACACATAATCCACTTCAAGAGTGCAGGAAAACAATACAAGAGCAAAATGACAAAATAAACATATAAATAAAAAACATACAAAAACAGCAATTAGAAATCTAGAAGATTAACACTAAAATTATGAAGATAGATAAGACATTGGAAAGACAAAAAGGTAAAATCAAATTGTGTGAAGAATACATTAGTCAGCTAGAAGACAGATCCCTTGACACCAGCTTGTATGAGGAAAAAAGAATGAAGAAAATTAAGAAAACCTAAGAATTATATGGGATGATATCAAGAGAAATAACCTAAGTCTCATTGGAATTCAAGAACAGGATGAGGAAAACACACACACACACACACACACACTCACACAAAGAAAATTGTCAAAGCCTACTAGCAGAAATTGTCCCCAATGTATTGAAAGATGAGAAGGTATCATCTATCCAAAATGTTCAACAAACTCTTACCAGTATAGACCTTCAGAGATACTAACCAAGACAAATCATAATCAAACTTTCCAAAACGAAAGACAAAGAAAGGATCTTGAAAACAGCTAGGGGAAAATGAAATGCTCCCCATTAAGGTCAACCAATAAAACTACCCTCTGGTTTACCAGCAGAAACCGTGCAGAAAAGAAAGTAATGTGATGACATATATAAAACCTTGAAAGAAAAAAAAAAATTGCCAACCAAGAATTGTATATGCAACAGAAAGGAAAACCCTCACTGCCAGCAAGTTGATTTTGGCTCATAGTGACCAGATAGGACAGAGTAGAAGTGTCCTATGGGGTTTGCAGTTTGTAAATGTTACAGAGGCAGATTGTCTCAACTTTCTCCCATGGACTAGCTTGTATTTGAACCACTAAACTTTTGGTTAGCAACCAAATGCTTTAACCACTACATCACCAGTAAAACAATCCTCAAATATTATGGTGAAGTTAGAACATTTCCAGATAAACAGAAATTAAGGGA
>NW_006922671.1:154935-156830 GCF_000298275.1 Orycteropus afer afer
ATCAATCTGTAAATGACCACAACTTCAAAACATAAAGAGGGAATAAATGGTATAATTACAGAACATCCAAATGGATAGGAAGTCAGGAAAATATCAATATAGAATAGATTTTTCCAAACATAGGATGATAAAATTTAACTATGTTGTTGTTGTTGTTTTCCATCGAGCAGGATCCAACTCATAGTGACCCTTCCTTGAGTTTCTGAGTCAGTATCACTACGGAAATAGATTGCCCAACCTTCCTTCTGAGGAGTGGCTGGTGGGTTTGAACTGCCAGCCTTCTGTTTACCAATCAAGTGCCTTAGGCACTATGCTACCAGAGCGCCAAATTTAACTATAGGGTAACCAAAAAGAAAATGAATAAGGCTTCCAATCAAAATAAGAAAGAAACACATCAGAGATAGGATTCAAACTAACATCTCGTCAGTAAGTACCACGCTATATCCCTCTACCATTTAAGTGCTTGAAAAAGAGTTTGAATACAGCAGTTTTAATTAGTGATTTTGGTGCTCTGAACAGCTCACTGAATAAGAGTGTACCAAACACAGAAGAGCAGAATTAGAGGAAAGACACAGGGAGATTATTTAAGAAAGAGCTACCTGGCAGAGGACGGACGGGCAACCAAGAGGCCATTAGAAACTTCCTTGGAGCAGTCACTGACTGGCGGTGAGGGCGGCCACCTAAGATCCCTGTGAGCCAAGAAAGAAGACACCCTATATCAACATACCAGTGACTACTCCAACAACCCCGAAGCCGGCCACAGGGACCTGCCTCCAGCAACTGATTTTGTTGGTAATTTGGGTCTCCCGGGTGCAGGTGGGTGCGTGCACTACTGCTGAAATTCAAGCAGAGAACTCACTGTTGTGCCAGGAGGGTGATCTCCCTCCCTTCTCAGCAGGTCACCGATTGGGTTTGGGTAAGCCTGGGAGACATCGTACTTATCTGGTCATCGATATTGGGAACATAGTTTACTAGCACATACTCCCCCAACTCCTGCACAGCTGAAATCACATGCACCTTTGGCACTGCAGGTGTGCAGTATCACAGACAAATTCCAGAGCCATTAGCGGTCTGGCAGGATTGCACGAGAGCCACGGGCAGAAGGGGCGGGGAGTGAGAGAAAGCCACGGCTGAGTGCAGTCCTGGGAATTTGCCTTGGAATGGCTCTTTTGCCTTGGATAGGCTCATTGGTGCTGAGAGGCCTCAGAAGTGGAGTTTTTGAGTGTACCTGAACCTGGTGGAAAGTTGCAAAACCCCAACAACAGGAACCTTTCCTGAGATTGAGCTGTGACCTTGTAAATAACTATGCCATCAATAATAGCCTGTGCAAAGCCCTAGAAACCGACCCTAGAAACACCAAGTTTTCCTTCTTTTGCTCTCACCTTTCTCCGCCAATAACTTCACTCATTCAGTAGAAGAAACCATATTCAGGCAATTACCATAAAATCTCCCGCTTCAAACTCTAAACCCTCTTTATGACAAACAGAAACACATATCCACATTCCACACAGTGATTTCACCACCTCAAAGAAACCAGCAAAGCGACCCGACAAACCTGAATCGATAATAAAATAAAATACACCAGCTTCACCCTTTCAAGATATTAAACCATAAAACCAAGACAAAACAAATCAACACGTAAGAAGCAGCTAGAGACAACCTAAAGAGTCAGTGCTCTACCAGATTCCTAGGGCTTAAGAAGAGGTTCTGCTTTCCAGTAACCCCAAGTGCTCTTCGGACCTGCATGACTGAAAAGGTCCTAGTTTACACCTTCTTTTTATTTTTCTTTCTTTTCTCAGTTCCTGATTCAAAAATATTTTTTATTTTACTCTTGACACCCCCCCTTTTTTTTCTCATGGTTAACCCTGTTCTTTGTGGTTTTTTTTTTTTTTTTT
>NW_006922671.1:177896-183175 GCF_000298275.1 Orycteropus afer afer
TTAGTATTAATCTTTTGTATTTCTATTTGTAGATTTAGAATAATTTCTAATTTTTCATTTAGTTTGTCATTTTGTTCTTCTATTTTCTTCCTAAAGTCTTCTATTGTCTTTTCTGTGTTTTCTTTGGTGTGTATCTTAATCCTTGGAAGATACCTAAAGACAATCCTTTTGAATTCCTTATCTGAGAGTTTCAATGCTGCTTCTTCCTCAGGGATGTGTTCTGGGTCTGCATCCTGCTCCCTTGTTTCTATTACTTTATCCTGCTTCTTTGTGTGGACTGTGATGATCTGTTGTTTCCGGGGCATCTTGACGTCGTTATATTTAGATATCTGTTAACTGTTTGTGAAGAGATCCAAGGTTGGTTCAGGCTTTTCTTGGTGTTTTTTTTTTATCATTGGCCCATTGTTGGAGAAGGAGGAAGTGGCTTTCATTCAGTAAGTGAAGTCACAAGACATGTGGGTGTGGTCATGTCTTATGGGGACTATTGCTGTCTCCCACTCAGTTAGACACAAATTACTATTGAATAACCATCAAAAAACTAAAAGCCCATGGAAGAAAAGCACACCATATAATCACACAGGAACAGTAACCAAAAAAAGAGAAAAGGGAAAAAAAAAGAAAAAACAAGCAAACCTGCAATATCTCAGCATAGGGCACTAAGAAGAGAAAAAAAATTAAAAAATAGGGAAGGAGAATAATAAATGAAGAAGAAAAATAGGACGATTGCAAAAAGAAAAACAAGGAATGGGGTTAGTCATGATTAAAAAATAACGGGGAAAAGAAAACAAAGAAACAAACAAACAAATAAAAAAAAAAAAACCTTAAATTGGGGAGGGGGCAGAATTTCAATCAGGCACAGGGAAAAGAAAACTGCTGAAAACTAGGACCTGGTAGGGGAAGATTAAGAATAATAATAAAAAGGACAAAGGTATTAATAATATTAGTTGGTTTGAAATGGACAAATACAAGCAAACTAATCACTGGGAAAAAGAAAGTGAAAAAAAATTAGAAAGAAAAACAAAGAAAAAAATAAAAATAAAAAAAAATTTGAGGACTGGGTAGGGCACCCAGCCTCTGTCTGAGCACACAGACTGTGATGGAGTTCTTGTGGGCCCAGAAAGTAGGTGGGAGTGGGGATGGCCACACCTCCATTCACCAAACGGGTGTAGGGTGTAGTAAGAAGAAGAATGTTGTACCTTTTCAGTCTTTCAAGTCCTGAGTGTCCTTGGGGTTGCTGGAAAGAAGAACGCGATCTTAAGCCCCAGAAATCTGCAAGAGCACTGTCTCTTTAAATATCCAAAATAGTCAACCCGCTTTTTAAACCTTCAAAATGGTGGCATCCTCCAGATAGGCAAAAAGTCCACAGCTCAGCCCACCTTTCTTTCCCCTTCCCCATTTGTTTTGCAGCCACCGTACACAATCCTCCATGCAGTCCCTAGCTAGCAGGGGATTTTGAGGTTAATTCTTAAGTCCTACCAGCACAGGATTCTGCGAGAGCGCTGTCTCTTTAAATATCCAAATTAGTCAAGCTGCTTTTTAAACTTACAAAATGGCGGCGCCCTCTAGACTGGCAAAAGTCCACAGCTCAACCCACCTTTCTATTCATCTTTTCCATTTATTCCCCAGCCACTATTCACAGTCCTCTGTGCAGTCCCTGGCTAGCAGGGTGATTTTTAGTTTAATTCTTAAGTCCTACCTCCACAGGAATCTGCGAGAGTGCTGTCTCTTTAAATATCCAAAATAGTCAAGCCGCTTTTTAAACCTACAGAATGGCGGCATCCTCTGGACTGACAAAAGTCCACAGCTCAACCCACCTTTCTCTTCAACTTCTCTGTTTGTTCTCCAGCCACAGTGCACAGTCTGTGCTGTCCCTGGCTAGCAGGGTGTGTTAGAGATATGCCATGCCATCTTGTGTGGCCCCTCCGGGTTCTTTCTTCATTCTCTGCTGCCCCGCCCAAGGTCATAAATCAGTTAAAGGAAGTCGAAACTGAGCTTCCTGCAGGGCGCAAATTTTAAAAAGCAACATAGCCTCTGATAGGTTAAGACCTCTTCCTCCAGCTCTGATGTACAACCTCCTAACCCCAGGTCTATATAAGACCACCCTCTCCCCTGCTCTCCCTCTCTCTTCTTCTCTTCTTCCCTTCTTCCTCTTCCTTTCTTCTTCTCTTCTTCCTCTTCTCCTCTTTTTCCTCTTCTTCCTCCTCCTCTTCTTCTTCTGTCCTTCCTCAGTGCAGGCACCCTTTCACCTCTTTAATAAAATCTCCTGTTGGGTACCCTGGTGTGTGGCATGGTAGTTGAGTGCTGACAGAGCTCAACAGGGTGGTTTTTAGGTTAATTTTTAGGTCCTACCACCACTCGGGAATGTCCAAGCTGTTTGTGCTATCAGGGGCGCTCAGGTCCCTGCCAGACCGCAGCTCCGTATGTCTCTTTTTTTGGTATTTTCATGCAAATTCTTCTGCTAGTTGGGGTTTAGTCTACTTCTGTATCCTTCCCTTCAAGGTTCAGGGGTCCAAGGTTATCTTCTGTGTCTGTGTCAATTGGTTTCCCTTTTCTTTGTTGAAGAGGGTCTGTGCAGTCTTTCTGCCTAGTCCGCCATCTTGCGGGAACTCAGTAGTATTGACATTTTCAAAATATTCTGTCTACCTATCATGAACAAGGCAGGTTCTTCCATTTATGTAGATCCTTTATCTATCTATCTATCTATCTATATCTATCTATCTAAAGATTTTGTTTTACATTCAATTTACATGTACATTTAGTTTTGCTCCTCATTTACCATGCCCAACCCTAACGCAGTCTCCTCCCCTCCCTGCCAAGTAACCCTCCCCCTGTGCTCCTCATAGTTATGCACTCCTGTTTGCCCTGTATTACCTCTGTGTGAATATTGCACTTCTGTTGCCCCATGGTCCATTGTTCCAAGGGGGTGTATTTCCATAGAGTAAGTGGGTGCATCCCCCCTGGTTTGAGTGATGTGCATGTACATCCTGTTAACTATTGAGCTGAAACCCAGCCTCTGGGAGTGAGTTTTATTCCAGGTACAGAATGTATTCCAGGCCCATGGTTTTGGGGGTCTCACCTGATTCCATCCAACCAGAAATTCTGGTCATTATTGAGTTTTTGGATTTTGTTCCACGTTTTTCCTCGCACTCTATCCAGGATCTCCAGATTTGATCTTTTCCTGAGTGGTTGGCATTGTTAGCTGGGAACTATCTAGTTCTTTTGGTCTTAAGGGTCATCATGTCCTATGGCTGATTGCTTCCAAATGCCCTGATTTTTTTTTTTTTTTTTTGCACTCTCCCTTGCTTCCAATGTTAGGAGACCTTTAGGTGCATCTTAGATTGCTGCTTGAAAGTTTTTAAGACTCCAGTCACTACTCACCAATGTAGCATGAGGAACAAGGCTTTTATGCATTTTGTTGTGCCAATTGAGTCTGGTGTCCCCCGGTACTATGGTCTTGAGACAGTAGATCCATTGGGTCTCTCCCCCATAGTGTCTAGGTGTCTGTGAGGGATTGCTCTGTGTCTGTCTTCTATAGTTTCTGCAAGGATTGCAGGTATTTTGTATCATTGGTATCTGTGCAAGATCAGTGTGTGCTGAAGCTATCCTTGGTCTAGAGTATACTGCTGTTCACTGACCTCCATCTGATCCTCTCAGGTGTTTATGTATTTATCTGTAGCCTGTTATTTGGTGTTAATGGTAATGCAGTATTGCGGGCACACTGGTTGGTATTAACATCTCCCTTTTCCTAATGTTATCACTGTGGTCTCAGACTCTTTCCATATATCCCTCCCCTTACCCACATAAGCATGTGGGCCCCAACTAGCCTGAAATTAATCACTCCCCTCTGCTCCCCATGCCAGTAAACTACAACATGAATCCCCTTTTGCAAGCTAACCTTTCTTTTTCTTGAAACCTAGAGGGCTATGATGGTTCTACCCCCAAAGGCCATGGTCCTATCCTTTGAGGCTGAAGCAGCTCTGCTTCCCAATACCTTAATCTCTCTGCTTCTGCCAATTAATGCCCAAGAGCAATCCACTCCTTCAGAAATCTTTCTGCTCAAAGGACACTTAGCTTTCTTGCTCCATGGGCCAGCCAACCTGCTACTTCATTTCATGCTGGTCTCTTCACCAATTAATGGCACTCCTCCAGGGAACCACCTACTCAGTGGCACCCAGCTTTCTCCTCCATGGGCTGGAAAGCCTGGTGCTGTTTAATGCCGGTCTCTGGGCTCTGCTACTGCCGTCTTTCATGCTGGTATTTCTGCTGGTATCTCTCTGCCAGTCTCATGGCTCTGCTCTTGCCACCTCTCATGCCATATGCTGGGGTCTCTCCGCCAGGGTCTCGGGTCAAGGATGCACTCCACTCCTGTTTCCCCATTTTATGTATCTGTCAGAGCAGCACTCCACTCCTGGTTCCATATTCTGTTCTCGTTACCTAGTGCTGCTTTGACAAGAACATACCACAAATGGGATGGCTTGAACAAACAGGAGTTTATTCTTACAATCTGGAGGCTTTAAGTTCTTGTTCAAAGTGTCAGGCTCTAGGGGCTGAGTGAAATCCCCTCAACTGTGGGGTCCAGCTCTGCCTCCTGCTCCTGGCCCACTGGAGCTAGAGGCATTTCTTCACTGACAGCTGCTGGATGCTGAGGCTGACAAGCCCAAATTTGACAGGTAAAAAGGCAGAGTCCTGATGTTACCAAACCATTAATTTAAGTCCATTTTAAGTCCCAAAGTCGACAGAGAATGGCAGGCTGCTGTAGGGTCCAAGCCTGCCATAAACTAGAGACTATCCCTGAGGTTTCTCCTTATGTACAGGAAGCAGTCCACATCCCAAAGGCAGCTACTCAGCTGCTTGTGGTAGATCCCACCATGGAGTTGATTGCCAGTCTCATCACGGGGAATAACTACCACCAGCTCCCCAACCACTCAACCTGGCCTAGCCAAGTCGACATACAAATTTAACTACCACAGTGGTGGATTGTTTTTTTTTATGCTGAACCACCCTTGTAAAGCTGGTATGAATCCCACTTTTTCAGGGTGTATTAAATTTTTTATATGTTGTTGGATTCTGTTGCCAGGATTTTGTTAAAGATTTTTGCATCTATGTTCATGAGGGATATTGGCCTATAGTTTTCCTTTTTAGTGGTGTCTTTCCCTGGTTTTGGTGTTAGTGTTTTCCTTGCTTCATAAAATGAGTCTGGGAGTATTCCATCTTTTTCTATGTTCTAGAATAGCTTGAGTAGCATAGGTGTCAGCTCTTCTCTGAATATTTGATAAAAT
>NW_006922671.1:183275-184862 GCF_000298275.1 Orycteropus afer afer
TTATTCTTTTGTTATACATCTTTTCAAGTATTCTATCTCTGATTGGGATAGTTAGGTAGGTCTTGTGATTCTAGAAACTTGTTCATCTCTTCTATGTTCTCAAATTTGTTGGAGTACAGTTTTCAGAAGGAAGATGGGGCAATCTACTTCCGTAATGATACTGCCTCGGAAACCAAAGGAGGTGTCTCTAAGACTCGGGTCCAACTCAATGGCACATAACAACAACAACAGTTTTCCATAATATTCTGTCAATATCTTTTTTATTTCCCTTGGTTCTGTTGTAATGACACATTTTTTGTTTACAATTCTTGTGATTTGGATCTTCTCTTTCTTTTCTTTTGTTAGATTTGCCAATGGTTTATCAATTTTGTTAATCTTTTTGAAGAACCAGTTTTTTGTTTTTATTTTCTTTATGGTCTCTGTGAATTCTGTTTCATTTATTTCTGCTCTGATCTTTATTATTTCATACTTCTAGATACCTTAAGATTCTTTTGCTGTTCTTTTTCTAGTAGTTGGAGTTGATGAGTTAGAGTGTTGATTTGGATTCTTTCCTCTTTTTTGATGTATGCATTTATTGTTGTAAACTGTGCTCTGAGTACTGCTTTCACTGTGTCCCATAGGTTGTGGTATGCTGTATCTTCATTCTCATTTGTTTCCAGGAATTTTTTAATTTCAGTTTTTATTTGTTCTATTACCCAGTAGTTTTTGAGCAGTGAATTGTTCAGCTTCCACATATTTGATGTTTTTTCCTTGATCTTCCTATTATTAATTTCTAATTTTAAAGCATTGTGCTCCAAGAAGTTGCCTTGTAGTATTTCAATGTTTTTGAATTTATTGAGGCTTGTTTTACGTCCTAAAATATGATCTATTCTGGAGAAGGATCCATGTGCACTGGAGAAGAATGTGAATTGTGCTTCTGTTAGGTGGAATGCTCTGTATGTGCCTATGAGGTGGAGTAGGTTGATTGTATTGTTGAGTTCTTCTGGATCTTTGTTGAGTTTTTTTCTAGTTAACCTGTCCCTCTTTTAAAGTGGTGTGTTAAAGTCTCCTACTACTATTGTAGAGTTGTCTATTGTCCCTTTTAATTCAGCTAATATTTGCTTCATGTATTTTGGAGCACTTTCATTGAGTGCATAAATATTTACTACTGTATCTTCTTTTTCAATTGACCTTTTCAGCATCATATAATGTCCTTTTTGTCTCTTTTGATGTTTTTCACCTCAGTGTCTATTTTAACAGAAATTAATGTTGCCACTCCTGCTCTTTTTTATTACTCTTGGCTTGGTATTTTTTTTCCCCCACCCTTTAGCTCTTAATTTGCTTTTATCTTTGTGTCTAATGTGGGTCTCTTGTAGGCAGCATATTGATCAGTCTTATATTGTTATCCAATCTGCCACTCTCTTTGTCTTGATTGGTGCATTCACATTGAGTGTAATAAATGATAGATATGAATTGATTGCTGCCATTCTATTGTGATTTTTATCCTGTTGTTGGTGTTTCCTTGGTCCATATACTTTTCTGTGCTGAGTTGGATTTGTTGTCAAATGCTTCCTCTCTTTTCTTCTTTATTGTTGGTTTTGTGCTTAT
>NW_006922671.1:185386-186878 GCF_000298275.1 Orycteropus afer afer
TTTTTTTTTTTCCCAGAGTGCAAAGAAACTAGTTTGGGGCCTATTAAGCCACTAGGAAAATAATGCTCAGAAAAGTATCATTTATGCCATTTTATGCCTTTTTGGACTGTTAATCATTTCTTTATACTTGACTGCTCACCTGATGTATAAAATTGGGATAAGGGACAGTAGTTAGGCTCTATCTAAACAAGTATCAATTTGCAGTTCAGATGATTCAAGAATACATTCTGATTTTGTTCAACAATTTTAAATATTGCAAAAATTAGATTAAAATACTGGAAAATGATTTATCTGCAGTTGCTCTTTCATAAGCCTAAAAGCATTGTGGTGTGTTTCAGAGCTGCTTCCCCTACAACTTTTACATCCATATTGTCATGTCATTCAAAAGTATAGAGAGCTTGATTGGAGGGCTCTATAACTGTCAGTATGTTAATGTAGTTCAGAGGCAGAAATTCTACACTGAATGATGACTTGTCAACCATGGAATTCCGAGGCTGTTTCTTATAGTTCTGAAGTAATTGTTTCACATGGTTCCATGAAATAATACTGGAACTCATAGAATGATCCCAAAGACGACTGATCTTCTGACCAATAAGTGGAGGAAGCCACACAATGATGCTAAATTTTAGTTTCTCATTTTTCTCTGTATTGTCCAGATCTTTCATGAGCCTTGTGACAGCTGTTTCTGTGAGAAGCAACACTCCATTATCGATGTAATGCAGCAGGTTATATGCAAAGGGAGACAGTGTACACCCAGGACTAGGTGCAGAGTGTGAAAAACAAGAGGCAAAAAAAAAAAAAAAACAAACTCTTGGTAGCTTCCAAAATCCTAGTCATGAGGTGAAGGACAGAAATTTCAGCAGCACTGCCACACAAGTGTAGAATCCAGGAATGAAGATTATGATTCCTCCAACTGGTTTCCAGTATGCAGCAAATGAGATCCAGCAGTTTTGAAGTGTAGTCCAGAACTATCTGTTCAATTTTCTTCTTTTCTACACCTTGTAGATGTTGCAAAAGGTTGTCTTTTAGTTCAGATACCATCAGCCCAATCTGCAGCCTTTGGTGGTTGTCTTTCTTCTGGAAGAAGGGTTATAAGCTGGGCTCCGAATTCCTTGTTTTTAGGTTAGAAATCACCCTTATTGCATTATCAAGAATAGTCCTCAAATATGGTATGGACCTTCTTTTTCCTGTTTTCTCTTCTGAGATCAGGCTGTTCCACTCTCTCCTGATCACATTGTTGTTATAGCAGATGTGTGGCTTGGCATACTTTACAAATTGTAGGTTGTAGTTCAGTTTTTCCCAGTAGCCCTTAAAGCTATGCACCTTCATAAGAGGCAATGTGATGTCTTCTGTCACAAGGGTTAGTCCTGGAATTTCTGTATTCCAAGTGAGCACTGAGGTATATGGCAGAATTTTATCTATATTTCTCATCTTTGGATATATGCTCCAATATGAAGAAGCAATTATAAATTCCTGAATGAGGTCAAATGAA
>NW_006922671.1:186998-192008 GCF_000298275.1 Orycteropus afer afer
CAGAAATCCACTGAATAATCTGAGCTTCCGGGAACTGTGAGTCTCCGTGACCGGATAGCAGACCGTTCAATGCAGCCATCTTTTCATAGTTCAGAGGGCTGTTCCACAGGAACTGTAACAAACATGACTGGTGAAGGTGTACTCTATAGAGCTTGCCAGAACTCCAGTCCAGTACCAGGGATCCTGACAGTGACTGTAAAGGACTATGAGGTAGTATATCAATCATTTCATCTTCTCCTATCAGAAAGAGACTGTGACAGATCAAGTCTGGATGTTGAATGTTAAGTAGATGAAAGAAATGGCCTGGTAAGTAAACAGCCACATAACAGTCAAGGTTGAGAAAAGTAACTCCCTTTGTCACATGTGAGTCAGCACTCCCAATAGCAGCAGTGAAGTTTTTGCTGAACTCTTTATGAAAGTAAAATACTGAGTATGTGATCTGTTCCCAAGAGTCAAACTTTGGGCTGTAACATACACTCAAGCTTCCTGTATTGTTGGTAAAAACACACACAGTCAGGTGTTTGGATAATTCCTCTTGGTCTTGAAGATAATCAAATCCAAAGTTGACAAGCTTAAATCCTGAGTCATTTAATGATATGTCCAAGGGTACTTCAAACATTAAAGTTCTCATCACTGAATGCAATTTAAATAACTTCTTGATTTATTCAGGTAAATGTAATATAGTCTCTGCTCGAACATATCCCACTGAGCCCAAACAAAATCCTCAGCTACTCGGTCTCTTGGGAGACATCCAAAATTTTTAATCACTACTTTATTTCCATCTTCTTGGGTGACTTGAATATGAAATTGTTCAATATATTTCTCTTCTGAAATCAGTAACAGACGGTTCTCTGAAAGAAGTTGACTTTCAACATGTGGGTAGAGGAACTGTACCCAAATATAGCTATCCACTACTTTTAGAACCTTCACATTGTCTATGGGATGGATTTCCATTAACAAAGTTAAACACTTTGATCCTGGTTGAAGCTCATTCCTTCTTCCTTCTTTAGTAGACCGGACTAAACTTGTAGCAAGCAAAGTTCTCTCACTGTTGACAGAGCAACTGACAACTTGCAAGTCTGTCTCAAAGGTATAGAGATGCTCATTTTGCCTGGTTTGGTAATCATATAATCCAAAGAAGACATTTCCCTTATCATCCTTATAGGTATAAATAATATTTCCATTTCTTTCAACATTAGTACACGTAAGCTGTCGTAATTATTTTCTAAAATATCTGTGTCACTATTTTGGGCCCTGGAGATCGCAGGCACCAGCAGCTCGGGCAGCATGTCCTTCCGGAGATCAAAGTTGACAACGAGACACAGAGTCATTGCCCAGACGTGGGCCACGAACAGCTGTGGGGCCCCGTGCAGCAGACATTCCCGGCCCTCCGTGTGCCAGCTTGCCCTGCGCCCACCCCTGGAGTGAATTCTTGTTTCTACATCTTTAGAACAGTGCATTGTATGAAGACATTGTCCTGTTTTCCTCTCCATTTGGAAGTTTGTACCTAGAAGTTTTGTTTCCTCTAATAGGTTATTTGGGAACTCTGGTAGTGTAGTGCCTAAGGCACTTGAGTGTTAACCAGGAAGCTGATGGTTCAAACCCACCAGCCACTCCTTGGAAGGAAGGTTGGGCAATCTACTTCCATAGTAATACTGACTCAGAATCCCAAGGAGGGTCACTATGAGTCGGGTCCGAGTTGACATAACTACAACGACAATAGGTTAGATGCTGTTGTTGTGTGCAGATTGGCTTCCTTGATTTTTAGTGTACAGTGTTTTATGGTCTTATTTTGAGTTTCTATTTCTGATTTGGTTTTAGTGTTGATGTCACGTATCCTGATTTTATTGATCTCTGTTGCGGGTTTGCTATTGGAAGGACTTCTTTAAGTATTTCTTGTAGGGTTGGTATGACTTTCACAAAATCCCTTAATTTCTGTTTGGCTGGGAGTGCTTTGATTTTGCCCTCATATTTGGTGGATGATTTGGCTGGATATAGGATTCTTGTTTGGAAGTTCTTTTCTTTTAGTGTTTTATATATGCCATCTCATTGTCTTCTTGCCTGCATGGTTTCTGCTGAGTTATCAGAGCTCAGCCTAACTGTTTGATTATTATAAGTAATATTTCTTTTGTCCCAGGAAGCTTGCAAAAATTTTTCTTTGTCTTTTGTTTTAGAGAGTTTGATTATAGTATGCCACAGTGTTTTTCTCTTGGGATCTATGTTGTGTGGGGTTCAATGAGCTTCTTGGATAAGTATCTTTTCTTCCTTCATGATATAGGGGAAGTTTTCTGTTACCAGATCTTTGACAATTTTCTCAGGTTTTTTTTTTTTTTTTTTTGTCTCTTCTTGTTCTGGAATTCCAATGAGTTTAAGTTGTTTCTTTTCATATCATCCCATATAACTCTTAGGTTCTCTTCATTTCTCTTAAATCTTTGTTCTGATTTTTCGTCATACAGTCTGGTGTCCAGGGATTTGTCTTCTACTTGGGATATGCATTCTTCAGTCAGTTCTATCCAACTCTTTTGTGCTTCTATTGTATTGTGTAATTCTGGATTTCTAACTCCTGTTTTTGTATGAGTTCTGATTGTGCATTAATCTTGTTATTTTGTTCTTGAATGATTTTCCTGAGTTCTTCCAGGGGACTGTCTGTGTTCCCTTGGTTCTGTTTGGGGTTTCCTTAGGCTCTTGTAAAGCTCTATAATCATATCTTCTAAATTCTTTCTCAGATAATTCTATTGCGTCCTCTTCTTCCATGTTTAATGAGACCTTTGTTTGGGGTTTTGCTTCTAATGCTTTGTCCTGTTTTTTGTTTGTTTGTTTGTTTGTTTGTTTGATTTGAGGTAGTCTGTTGTTTCCTAGACATTTGGTTATTAATTCAGGTCTGCTGGGCTGTTCTGCAGTTTTCTTTGTGATGATGGAATCACTGTGTGGAATTTGGATGTAGATCTCTGTCGTAAAGAGGATTCAGAATTTGAACCAGCAGGTACTATTGTAGCTGAATGTGATTTTCTATTGGATGAGTGAAGGTATAGGCGGAGAAGGTGGGAGGGGAAGAGAGAAGAAAGGGAAGCTCCAAGTTGCTAGGGGCAGTTTCTAGGGCTTTGAGTGGGCTGATAATGATGACGTTGTCCTGTTATTCACAGGCCCACAGCTCAAGTTCAACAAAGACTCTAGTTGTTAGGGCTCTCCACTTTCTGCCAGGTTCAGACACATACAAAAACCCTGCTCTTGAGGCCTCTCTGTGCCAAAAAGCCAACTCAAGACAACTGGCCTGCTCCGTGACCCAATGTGGGAGCTCTTTCCAGGGCCCACACACTTGCCCACCAGTGATCTTTCCACTTGGGTTGCAGTAGTCCTGGAGCGAGGCAAATGACTGTTTGCACCCAGCACACCCAGGATTACTGCCAAAGTCAAGCCCTGGCCACTCCATGCCAAAAATCTGGCCCAAGTCCACTCCAGCATTCACTGCAGGAGTTCGTCGCAGGGCCATCCCACTTGCAGCATTAATAGTCTCTGCTTGAGTTTCAGCAGTGCTGGAAGTGCCCACTTCCACCCAGCAGACCAAAGTTTACCAATGAAAGCAGGTGCTGAAGATGTGACTGCTAATATACTCGTGTGGTGCATCTTCTTCCTTAACTCAGGGAGGTCTCTGATGGCCTTTCTCACCTGCTGGCTGGCGCTTTGCAGGGTAAATTCTCTTGCTTTTGTTATTTATTTTCCCCCTTGCTCCTTTCTTCTTTCTAATCCTCCTCCCATGAGTTTGGGGCACTCTGACTATGTGAGCTGTTCAGAGCACCACAATCCCTATTTCAAACTGCTGCACCTAGTTTTTCAGTCACTAAGATGCTAGAGATAATTAGCGTGGGGGACTACTGACCAGAAGCCATTTTGCAGTTTCCATTTATGTAGATCTCTTGTTGTCTCCTGTAGTAATGTTTCTTTTTTTATTTAAAATTTTTTTCCTTTTTTTAATTGTGATTTGGGTGAAGATTTACAGAGCAAATTCACTTTCAATACAGCAGTTCACATACACTTTGTCTCATGACATTGATGACAGCTTACCACAATGCAACAGCTCCCCTTCCACTTCCTCCTCATAGTTACCTCTTACCAGTGTCCATCTCCCCATGCACTCCTGCCCCCTGAGTGGTATCCCTGTGCATGAGCAGCCCTTCATTCTCCCATGATTGTTCTCTCCAAGGAGTGTGTCTACCTGAGGTAAATGTTCAACGCATATGCTTGTCTTTTGTTTGGCTGGAAACCATGGGTGTGTGTTCAATTCCAGAATTGAAGGGGAGCTAGGGGCCATAGTCTCAGTGGTTCCACCAGGTTCAATCAGACCAGCACACCTGGTCCCTTCCCCCCCTTATTTTTTCCAAATGATTTTGAGTTTTGTTCCATATTGTTCTGCCTCTCCATCAAGGATCTCTTACATAGATCCCCTTCCAAGTGGATGACAGTGGTAGCCGGGCACCATCTTGTTCTTCTGGTCTCATAGTCATATAGGTTGCAGATTGAAAGGTGTACCGGTTGCTAGGACTAATTGTTTCCATGAATTTTTGTTTTCTTCATTCTTCTTTGCTCTGAATGAGGAGAGACCCATCATTGCATCTAGATGGCAGTTTGCTAGCTTTTAGAACCAAGTTGCTACTCGCCTAAGTAGGAGGTGGAACAATGTTTTGTATAGTATGTTGTGCCAACTGAGCTTGATGTCACTGGCCACTATGGTCCCAAGCCCACAGGTTCAACTACTCGGTCACTCTGGGTAGCTGGCTGTGACAAAGCAGTGACCACAACCTTGCTCCTTGTCAGCTCTACTATACACCTGGGAATTCTGATCATTCACATTAACTTATAGGCCATTGTCTGTCAACCCTATACATGTTCTTGGACACACTCCCCATTTCATAGACATAGCTAATAGTTCAGCCAGTCCACCCATCTATCCACCCATATACCCATGTTTGCCTTCACTGACAACACAGTATTGTATGTGCAAAAGGGTTCATC
>NW_006922671.1:195853-204899 GCF_000298275.1 Orycteropus afer afer
CTCCTTTTTTGGTATTTTCACGCAAATTCTTCTGCTAGTTGGGGTTTAGTCCACTTCTATATCCTTCCCTTCAAGGCTCAGGGGTCCAGGATTAACTTCTGAGTCTGTGTTAATTGGTTTCCCTTTTCTTTGTTGGAGAGGGTCTGTGCAGTCTTTCTGCCTAGTCTGCCATCTTGCCAGAACAGTCCTGTAGTAATGTTTTATAGTTTTCTTTGTATAGGTATTTTTTGCTCTGGTAATATTTATTACTAGATATATTATCTTTTTAATAATTATTGTAAATGGCATTGTTTCCATTATTTCTTTTTCAGAGGTCTCTTTGTTGGCATAGAGGAATCCAACTGATTTTTGTATGTTGACCTTGTATCCTGCCACGTTGCTGAACCTCTCTGTTACTTCTAGTAGTTTTTTTTGCTGAGTCTCTTGCCTTTTCTATGTACCAGATGATATAATCCTCACATAGAAATAGCTTTGCTTCCTCTTTGCCAATTTGTATGCTTTTTATTTTTCTTTCTTGTCTTAATGGCCTGCCACAATTTTCAATGAAATGTTAAATAGGAGTGGTGAGGGAGGGCATCCTGTCTGGTTCCTGCTCATAAGGGGAACACTTTGAGTTTCTCCATTATTAATGAATTTGACTGTTTGTTTTGCATATATGTCCTTTATTATGTTGAGGAATTTCCCTTCAATCCCAATTTTGCTGAGAGTTCTGAACAGGAATGGATGTTGGATTTTAACAAATGCCTTTTCTGCATCAATTGATATAATCTCATGGTTCTTTTCTTTTGTTTTGTTTATGAGGTGGATTACAGTGATTGTTTTTCTGATGTTTAACCACCCTCGCATACCTTGTATGAATCTCACTTGGTCAGGATGTATTATTATTATTATTATTTTATATGTTGTTGGATTCTGTTGCCTAGGATTTTGTTGAAGATTTTTACATCTATATTCATAAGGGGTATTGGTCTGTAGTTTTCCTTTTTAATGACGTCTTTCCATGTTTCTCATATTAGTGTTATGCTTGCTTTATAAAATGAGTTTGAGAGTATTCCACCATTTTCTATGTTCTGGAATAGCATGTGTAGTATAGGTGTCAACTCTTCCATGCATATTTGGTAAAATTCGCCAGTGAAGCCATCAGGGCTAGGACTTTTCTTTGTGGGGAGTTTTTTTGTTTGTTTGTTTGTTTTGTTTTTTTAATAACCTGTTCAACTTCTTCTTTTGTTACGGGTCTGTTCAAGTATTCTATCTCTGACTGGGATAGTTTAGTTAGGTCTTGTGTTTCTAGAAACTTGTCCATTTTTTCTAGGTTCTCAAATCTGTTGGAGTACAGTTTTTCATAATATTCTGTCAGTATCTTTATTTCAGTTGCTTTTGTATAGGTGACACCTTTTTCA
The DNA here is from genome assembly GCF_000298275.1 of Orycteropus afer afer. Lineage (NCBI taxonomy): Eukaryota > Metazoa > Chordata > Mammalia > Tubulidentata > Orycteropodidae > Orycteropus > Orycteropus afer. Next base: position 197,254 of record NW_006922671.1, read on the forward strand.
CTTACTATACTTGTAATTTGCATCTTCTTTTTCTTTTCTTTTGTTAGATTTGCCAGTGGTTTGTTGATTTTGTTAATCTTTTTGAGGAACCAGCTTTTGGTTTTGTTGATTTTATCTATTGTTTTTTGTTTTCTGTTTCATTTATTTCTGTTCTTTTGTTGTTCTTTTTCTAATTGTTGGAATTGTTGGATTAGAGTGTTGATATTGTTTCTTCCCTCTTGTTTGATGTATGCAGTTTTTGCTATAAACTGTCCTCTGGGTAGTGTTTTCACTGTGTCCCATGGGTTTGGGAATGATGTATTTTCATTTTTGTTTCTTTCTAGGGATTTTTTTAATTTCATTTTTTATTTCTTCTATTACCCAGTAGTTTTTGAACAGTGTCTATTTCAGCTTCCATGTTTGATGTTTTTTCCTCTATCTTCCTAACATTAATTTGTAATTTTATAGTGTTGTTTTCTGAGAAGATATATTTAGTATTCCAATTTTTTTAAAAAAATACATTGAGGCTTGTTTTATGTCCTAATACATGATCTATTCAGGAGAATGATCCATGTGCACTGGAGAAAAATGTGAATTGTGCTTTTGTTGAGTGGAATGCTCTGTATATGTCTATGAGTCCAAGTTGGTTGATTGTGTTTGTGAGCTCCGTATCTTTTCTCTCTCTCTCTCTCATTTTTTTTTTTTTTTAATTGTGATTTGGGTGAAATTTTACAGAGCAAATTCACATTCCATACAGCAGTTCACATACACTTTTTCTCATGACATTGACTATAATTTACCTCAATGAAACAGCTACCCTCCCACTTCCTCCTGTTAGTAACCTCTTCCCTGTGTCCATGCCTTCATGCACTTCTGCCCCCTGAGCTGTCTCCCTGTGCATAAGCAGCCCTTCTTTCTCCCATGTTTTCTCTCTCTCTCAGGAGTGTATCTACCTCAGGTAAATGTTCAACTCATATGCCTTTCATTTGTTTGGCTGGAAGCCACAGATATGTGTTCGATTCCAGACCTGAAGGACAGCTAGCATAGTGTCAGTGGTTCCACCAGGCTCTATTAGACCAGCAAACCTGGTCCTCCCTTTTTATTTTCCAATTGATTTTATGTTTTGTTCCACATTGTTCTCACTCTCTATCCAGGATCTCCTACAAAGATCCCCCTCCAAGTGGTTGACATTGGTAGCCAGGTGGGTCTGTTTTAATTTTCTACCTTAGCTTATGTTAATTTTGGTAGGTAGTGTGCTTGTACAAATTTGTCCAGTTCTTCTAGGTTTTCAAATATATTTGAATACAGTTTTTCATAATCCATTATCACTCTTTATAATGCAGTAGTTTCTGTTGTGACAGCACTTATTTCCTTTATTATTCATGTTATTTGTATCTTCTCCTTTTCCTTTGTTAAATTTACTGGTGGTTTGTCTATTTTAATAATAATTTCAAATAACCAACTTCTTGTCTTGTGAATTCTTTCTATTGTTTTTCTGTTTCATTTATTTGTACTCTAATCTTTAATATTTCCTTTCTTCTTGAGGCTGCAGCCTTTTTTTTCCCCCTGTTCCTTTTCCTATTGTTTTTGATGTTGGGTTAAGGGTTGATTTTGGTATTTCCTTCTTTTTTGATGTATGTGTTCATTGTTCATTGCTATGTATTTTTCTCTGAGCACCCCTTTTGTTGTATCCCAAAGATGTTGTTATACTGTGTTTTCATTCTCATTTAATTCAAGAATTTTTAAAATTTCTTTTATTACCCATTCATTATTAAGCAGGGTGTTACTCAGTTTCCATGTATTTTTTTTTTACTTGATCTCCCTGTTATTTCAAATTTTATAGCTTCTTGATCAGAGAAGATGTTTTGTAGTATTTCAATATTTTTAATTTATTGAGGTTTGCTGTATTGAATAACATATGGTCTATTTTGGAGAATGTTCTATGTGCATTTGAAAACAATGTATATTGTGCTGTTGTTTGGTGGAGTGTTCTGGATACAGCTAAGAGGTCTAATTGATTGCTTGTGTTCTTTAGATCATCTGTATCTTTGTTAGGTTTCTTTCTAGTTGTTCTGTCTTTCATAGAAAGTGGTATAATAAAGTCTCCTACTACTATTGTGGAGTTGTCTATTTACCTTTTCAATTTTGTTAAGGTTTGTTTTATGCATCTTAGTGTTCTTTCATTAGGTGCATAGATATATATTATGGTTACTTTCTCTTGCCTGATTTAGTTTTTAATCATTATAGCATATCTCTTTTGCTGATTTTTGTCTTAAAGTCTATTTTATCAGAAATTCGTATTTCCATGCTTGCTCTTCTTTGGTTGCTATTTGTTTGATATATGATATTTTTATCTTTTTATTTTTAGCATATTATTGTCTTTGGGTCTATGGTGTGTGTCTTGTAGACAGCATACTGTTGGGTCATATTTTCTTATAATCATTCTGTTACTCTCTCTCTCTCTCTTCACTGATGAATTTAATCCATCTACACTCAGCATAATTATACATATGTTTGAATATACCGCTATAATTTTGTGGGATATTTATATGTGTGTGTTTGATTTGATTGTTTCTTTCTTCAGTATATTTTTTTCTGTACTAAATTCATTTTGTTTATGGATTTTATTATCATTTTTTTGTTCCTATTTTTATAGCTTTTACTGAGACTTTATAATTTTCTTCTTTTGGTGAGAAGTGTTCCTTATTTTCTTTGAGGACCCCAGTCATTTATTATTATTGTCATATGGTTTAGGCAGTCCATTCTATCTTTATATTGTTTTGATTTCCTTTCCATTGGGAAGTTCTGTCACTACATCTTTTATTCCTATTTTTACTTTGCAGTTATCACCTTTTACAAATTGATATTTCTGGGTCCCTATTTTCAGCCTTGTGGTTTTATTTTATTATTGGTACTTTCATATTGGGGTTCATTTCCAGGTGATTTTCTCACCTGTCAATCTCTGGTTGTTGTCTGCTGTTGTTGGTTCTCAGTCAGAAGGACAACCTTTAGCATTTCTTGTGAGATTGGTCTGGTCATTACAAATTCCCTTAATTTCTGTTTATATGGGAATGTCCTAATTTCATTATCATGTTTGAGGGACAATTTTGCTGGATATATAATTCTCGGTAGGCACATTTTTTTTCTTTCTAGGTTTTATATATGTCATCCCATTGTCTTCTTGCCTGCAAGAATTTTCTGAGAAATCAGAGCTTAATCTTCTTGGTTCTACCTTGTAGATTACTTTTCATTTTTCTGAAGCTACTTTCAGTATTCTTTCCTTGTCTATGGTTTTGGAGAGTTTGATTATGATGTGCGTTGTTTATTTTTTTTCTATTTTATTTGGGGTTCTTTGAGATTCTTGAGTGTATATTTTCTTGTGTCTCATGATATTAGTAGAGTTTTTTTCCCCAAAAAATCTTTGACAATTTTCTCAATAGTTCTTCTTCTTCCTCCTCTTCTTCCTCCTCCTCCTCTTCTTCCTGCTCCTCCTTCTTCTTCATCTATTCCTAGTTTGGAATTCTAATCACATGTAAGTTATTCCTCTTGGTCATGTCCCACATAATTTTTAAGTTTTCTTCATTTTTTTTCCTGATTGTTCTGCTAACAGATTAGTATTCAGAGATTTGTCTTCAATCTCAGCAATTCTACGTTATGTTGATTCAATTCTCCTTCTTTCCTTCTTTGTCATTCCAATCTATTGTCTATTGCTGAAATTTTAATGTTAATATAAGTTTCTATTTGCTGTTTTTGTTTGGGGTCTAATTTTCCATTTACTTTGTCAATTTGTTCTTGTATTGTATATTTAAAAAAAAAATTCTTTTAGATTTTTATCCATAGTTTCCTCAAAATTTCTTTCAATCATTGAACGTACCTAAATACAATTCTTCTGAATTCCTCTTCAAGAAGTTCCAATAGTATTTCTTCCTCCAGATTTTCTGGACTGGTATTTTGGTCACTTGTATGAGGCATGTTGTCCTTCTTTTGTCCATGTGTGTGTGATTTGAAGTTGTCATCTCCAAGACATTGTAGTGTTACTGTATTAATTTGATGATTGTATGCTGGCTTGCTTCACCCTGAATTTTTGTTTTGTTTTGTTTTAATTTATCCAGGCAACAGGATGAGTGTTACTCTATTTTCTAATGTAGCAGCAGTGGAGCATTCACTTCCTGTCTCTGGTGGACTTGGTAGTGGGTGAGAGTGTGGGTAGAAGTTTCTGATCACTAATCATGCAGAATAACTGAGGATTCGCTGCCATCTGTCACTGATCACATGGTGCTAGGGTGGATGGTGACACTTGTCTAGTGGGTGGATCAGTAGATGTTGTGTATATAAATTCACTCACTCCCAACTACTGGGAAAAGATAGAAAAGAAAAAAAATGTGAGGAGGAAAAGCAGAAGGGGAAAGGAGGAGACCTGAGAAGAAAAGACAGAAAAAGGAGAAAAACAAACAAAACAATAAAACCAGTTATAGCACAATAGTTGTGAAAGTGCTAACTGCCAAACACAGCTGCAGTGGAAATGTGGCACCCATTACATGGGAACATGCACCACTGATATGGCAAATTAGGCACTGCATGGAAGTCAGGGGCTGAGACGCTTGCTCAACCATGTAAAACAAAAAGAAGAAGAAAAATGGCAGGGTGAAGGGGAAGAAAAAAGGAAAAAAAGTGGAGGAGGAGAGGAAAGAACTAAGAAGAAAGGAAAAAAAGAAAAAAAATAGAGAGAAAGAGAAAATAAACTGGTCCCAGTGGTAGCTGCCAAACACAGTTGGAATATGGAGCCCACTCCAGGGAAGCATGCACCACCATCAACATAGGGTTGTAGGTGCGCCCTGCTGACTGTGGAGTGAGAGAAGGCACTCATTGGGATTGATAGAAAAAGTGGGGTGAAGAGGTCGAAAAAACAGAAAAGAAAGGTGAAGAAAGCAAAGGGGAAGAGGGAAGAACTAAGAGGAAGGAAAAAAAGAAATCAAAAGGAAGAAAAGAAGTAGCACAGTAATGGCAGATGTGCCAGCCACCAAACATGGTTGCACTGGAATTCAATGTGCACATCTGACCAGGAAAAGGTGGAAATGGGCATTGCTAACCCTGTGGTGAGCAAGGGGAGGGGATCCCACTCTTTGGAATCCAAAAGAAAATAAAAAGGGCAAGAGAAGAGAAAGAAAAGGAAGAGGAAAGGAACAAAAAATAAAGAAATGGGGGAGATGGAAGAACTAAGCAGAAAAGTAAAAAGAAAATAAAAAGTGGCACAGAACTAGTAACGGGGAGAGTTTGACCAGCAGGCTGTTGGTGGTTGGGAGTGTTGCACCTGTGGTTAATATGAGGTTGTGTAAGGTAAGGGGAGGTCACCTCTCAAGTTGTCCAATCAGTGATGTGGGTGCTGGTGAAGTATTGGGCAAGCAGAGTCAGTTATCTGGTTCCTGCTCCCATCAGAATGCTGATTACAATAATTCAAAATGGCTGCACTGTGCTGGTCTGCAGTTTACCACTCCTTGTTAACCGTTTTTATTTAGTATCTTCCTCTCATTGGTATTTGATCTACTTCTTTATTCTTTCCTTTGATGCTCTGGGATTCAAGATTGTCTTCCTTACGAGTTTCCCTTGTTTTCTCGAGTCTTTGTTGTAGAAGTTCTGAATAGAGTATTTGCCTATTCTGCCATCTTGGATCTTCCTCTCTATTTGCTGTTTTGTATGGTTTCTAATTTTTATTTATTTTGTCAGTTTTTCTTGTATTGTTTTCCTGAATTCTTGTGGATTTTTGTCTGTGTTTTCCTTGATATTGTTAGTATTTCCTTGATCTTTCTTTCAATCTGTTCAAGATATCTAAAAATAATTCTTCTGAATTCCTTATCAGATAGTTCCAATGCCATTTCCTCCCCAGGGACTTTTTCTAGCTCTGTATTTTGGTCACTTGTCTGTGTCACTCTGTCTTTTTGTGAACTGAGGTCCTCTATTGTCTCTGAGATATTGTGGTATTATATTCATAATTATTATGTTGGTGTGTTTCACCCAGATTTTTTTAAATTTATTTTTGTTTTTATATTATCCAAGCAAGAGGGATGGTTGTGCCAATCTGTTCCCTAATTTCACACCACCTGATGTGTATGATAGAAGATCATACACATGTTTTCTGCTTTTTGTCTAGAGCAGTTGAAGGTGAGCTGGGCTGATGTTAGCTCCCATCTATCATTGATCAGGTGGTGCAGGAGCACATGGTAGCTGTCACTCAGTGGGCAAGACTGCAGAAGGTGCAGATGTGGTTGGGCAATGTGGGCACAGGTGCTTTCTGGTCATCAGCTACCAGTGTGGTTGCCTGTGTTGTCTTGGGTGAGCAGAGCCAAGTATCAGGTTGCCATCACAGTTGGAATGCTGCTTGTAAAAATTCAAAACAGTCTCATTGTTTAAGGCCCGTTGACAATTCACAGCTCCATTTTTCTCATTGTTTGTTATTTTCATTTAGTTTCCTCTTCCAGTTAGTATTTGATCTACTTAACTCTTTCCTTTAAAACTTAGGTTCCAGGATTATCATCTGTATTGGTTTCATGTGTTTTTTCATGTCTTTATTTTCTGGAGGTTCAGGGTAGGCTGCCTGCCTAGTCCTCCATCTTGTTGGAAGTATATATATATATATATATAATTGTTGTTATTTGCCCTCGAGTTGGACCCGACTCAGAGAGACCTCTCCTTGGGTGTCCGAGGCGGTATCACTACAGAAGTAGATTGCCCAACCTTCCTTTCAAGGAGTGGCTGGTGGGTTTGAACCACCAGCCTTCTGGTTAGCAGTCAAGTGTCTTAGGCACACCTATATATATATATATAGGACTACATAATTTATTAACCAAATTTTTATTTATTTAAGAGGTTGTTTTCCTTTCAATGTTACATGTATATTTAGTTTCATTCCCCATTCACCATATCCAACCCTAACCCAGTCTCCTCCCTTCCCTAACTTGCAACCCCCCCCATGTCCCTCATATTTATGCACTCCGGTTTGCCCTGCATTTCCTCATTTTGAATGTTGGTCTTCTGTTGTCCTGTGGTCTATTGCTCTAAGGGATGTATTACTATAGAGTATGTGAGCCCATCATCCTGGCTTGAGTGGTCTGTGTGTACATCTTGTTAACTATTGGGCTGTGAGCCAGCCCCTGTGGGTGCATTTTATTCCAGGTACAGAATGTATTACAGGGCCATAGTATTGGAGGTCTCACCAGATTTCATCTGACCAGTAATTGTGGTCATTATTGAGTTTTTGGATTTTGTTCCATAAATTATCCCTCCCACTCTATACAGGATCTCCATATTTGATTCTTTCCTGAGTGGTTGGCATTGGTAGCTGGGCACCATCTAGTTCTTCTTGTCTCAAGGGCCCTCATGTCCTATGGCTGATTGCTTCCAAATGACCCCCCCCCATTTTTTTTTTGCATTCTTCTTCGCTTCTGACACTAGGAGACAGTTAGCTGCATTTTACATGGCCACTTGAAAGCTTTTAAAACCTTAGTTGCTCCTCACCAACATATATGTTTGTATTTTTGAGGAAATACCAATCTGTTTTCTACACAGATTGTAACATTTTGCATCCACACTGGCAATGGATCACTATTCCAATTTTCCCGCATCTTTTCTAACACTTGTTATTTTCCTTTATTGTTGTTGTCATCTTAATG
>NW_006922671.1:205283-206464 GCF_000298275.1 Orycteropus afer afer
TTTAAAAAATTTTTTTTTTGTCTTTTTGTTGTTATGTTGTATATATATTCTGGATGTTAGACCTTTGTGGGCTATTTTCCCAATTTGTTGGTTGTCTCTTCATTTGTTAGTTTTTCTAAATAAAATCATTTGATTTAAAAAATATTTTTATCTTTTGTTGTGCATGCAGCATTGGGCTATTTTAAGACCAGAGGGATCAGTGCTTTTCTATGTCCCTGATTTTTTTTTTCACTTTCCTTAATCATTTTAAAAACTATTTCTACCAACATGCAAATTTTAATACAAAAATAGTGGTCTAAAATATTATTTAAATTGTTCACTGTAGTGAATACAAAGAATTAATAATGGACATCTCAATTTGATTTTTAGCATAGTGGCTAAGGCACTTGACTGCTAACCAGAAAGCTGGTGGTTCAGACCCACCAGCCACTACTCAGAAGGAAGGTTGGGCAATCCTACTTCCGTAGTGATACTGCCTCGGAAACCCAAGGAGGGGTCGCTATGAGTCAGGGCTGACTTGACGGCACATAACAACAACAACAACAATTTGATTTTAAGGTTTCTTTCTTTCTTTCTTTTTAACCTACATAGCTATATTAACCATAAATAATCTGGACCAAACCATGCCACCAGCATTTTTTTCAACCCAAGTTGCTAATCTTTTCTTCCTGGTTAGAACCAAGTCTTACTTAATTTGAATTTTGAAAGATGTGGCTGGCTGGTATGTAGAGAACCAGAGACTACCTTGTGGATGTGGTATCAGTTGATCTCAGTAAGAGGGGGAAGGCTGGATTCAAGCAGTCATGTTAGGATTAACCGACGGTTGATCTTTTATTCTCCCTTCTCTTCTTTTTATAAGCCTCATTGTAACCAGCTTACATTGAGCCATTTCCTATTTTTTTTCCAAATAAGAATAGTATCCCTTCCATGTATATAGAATAACTGCTCAGAATAAACCTTACATTTCTATTTCTTTGAATTTTTATTACTTTTTATTGTATTTTAAGACCTTGTTTTAAATTCAACATTACATGTACATTTAGATTCACTCCCCATTTACTATGTCCAGCCCTAACCCAGTCTCTTGCCCTCCCTACCCTGTAACACTCCCCAGGTGCCCCTCATAATTATGCACTCCTTCTTGTCCTGCATCTCCTCAATTTGGTCCTCTGGTGCCACGT
>NW_006922671.1:206899-208756 GCF_000298275.1 Orycteropus afer afer
GAATTTCAAAGTGCCAAGCTCTAGGGGCTAGGTGAAAGCTCTCAACCGTGGAGTTCATCTCTGCTTCTTGCTCCCGGCCCACTTTTCTTTACTCCAACAGCTGTTGGATGCTGAGGCTGACAAACCCAAGGTTGACAAGTAAAAAGGCACAGTACCGATGCTACCAAACCACACAAAAGGCCATTAATTTAAATCCATTGTAATTCCCAAGTTGGCAGAGCATGACAGAATGCTGAACAATGACACAGTTATTTATATTCAGGGTTCAAGTGTGCCATGAGCTAGAGACCATTCCCAACTGCTTATATACGAGAAGCAGACCACATACCCAAAGGCAGCTACTCAGCTATTCACAGTAGATTCCACCATGGAGTTGATTACCAGTCTAATCATGGGGAATACTACATCCAGCTGCCCAGCCACTCAACCAGGCCTAGCCAAGTTGACACACAAAGTGAACCACCACAACTTCCAAATGCCCTTTTTATTTTATTTATTTGTTTTTTGCATACTTCTTCACTTCTGACTTTAGGAGACTGTTAGCTGCATCTTGGATGGTCACTTGAAAGCTTTTAAGACTACTACTCATCAATATAGGATGCAGAACAATTGTTGTGTCAATTGAGTCTGGTGTCCCCCAGTAGTATGGTCTTGAGATGGTAGATCTACTGGATCTCTCTCCTATAGAGTCTAGGTGTCTGTGAGGGATTACCCTGTGTCTGTCTTCTATTGTTTCTGTAATGATTACAGGGATTTTGTATCACTGGTGTCTGTTCAAGGTTAGGCTCAGCTGAATCTATCTTCGGTCTAGAATATACTCCTTTTCACAGACCTCCATCTGATCCTTTCAGGTGTTTATGTGTTTATCTGTAGCCTGGTGTTTGGTGTTAATGGTAATGCAGTATTATGGGCATGTTGGTTGGTATTAGCATCTGTCGTCTATCTCTTATGTGCAAATTTGGGTCCTCCCATTTCCTAATGTTATCATGGTGGTCATAGATCCTTTCCATATATCCCTCCCCTTACCTACATCAGTGTGTGGGCCCGAACGAGCCTGAAATTAATCCCTTCCCTTTCCCTCCCCATCCTGGTAACCTAAAAAGTGAGTTCTCTTTCCCAAGTAAACCCTTCTTTGTCTTTTTACAGTAATGGGATCATACAGTACTTATCTTTCTGCGATTGATTATTTCACTCAGCATAATATCCGCTGGGTTCATCCACATTGTGAGATGACTTGCATATCCCTCATTGTTCTTTAATATAGCATAGTATTCCATTGTGTGAATGTACCATAAATTGGTTATCTACTCATCCATTGATGGGCATTTAGGTTGTTTTCATCTCTTTGCTATAGTGAATTGTGTTGTGATGAACATAGGTGTACATACGTCTGTTCATGCACTATCTATCACCTCTTTAGGATATATTCCTAGTAATGGAATTACTGAGTCAAATGGTGTTTCAATTTTCAGTTTTTTCAGGAAACACCATACCATTTGAAAGAATGGTTGTACCATTTTAAAATCCCACCAGCAGGGCACAAGAGTTCCAATCTCTCTGCCACCTCTCCAGCATTTGTTATTTTTCTGACCTGTTGAACTTTGCTATTATTGCTGGGCTGAGATGATATCTCATTGTTGTTTTGATTTGCATCTCTCTAATCATTAATAATCTCAAGCCAGAAGTTCCAGTAAGATGGTGTAATAGGCAGAAAGATTGCACAGACCCTCTTCAACTAGGAAAAGGGACACCAATTAACACAGACACAAAATATAATCCTGGACCCCTGAGCCATGAAGGGAAGGATATAGAAGTGGACTAAACCCCAACTAGCAGAAGAATTTGCATGAAAATGCC
>NW_006922671.1:210076-210945 GCF_000298275.1 Orycteropus afer afer
GAAAAATTAGAAATGATTCTAAATCCACAGATAGAAATACAGAAGATTAATTCTAAATTGTCAGAAATAGATAACATATTGGAAGGGCAAAGGAGTAGAATTGATGCAATGGAGCACCAAATTAATGAGATTGAAGACAAATAGCTGAATACTTTTTAGGAAAGGGATCAATCAGAAAAAAAAAAAAAATGAAGAAAGCCTAAGGTTCATGTTGGATACCATCAAAAGAAATAAACATCGTGTCATTGGAATTCTAGAACAGGAAGAGAAAAATAAAATCACTGAGAAAGTTGTGCAAGATTTGTTGGAGGAGAATTTCCCGGATATGATGAAAGATGAGAATATATCCATTAAGGAAGCCAAATGAGCCCCAAACAGGATAGAACCCGCCCAAAAAATCATGGAGACATACCATCAAGAAACTCATCAAAACCAAACACAAAGAAGGAATCCTGAAGGCATCACAGGAAAAACAAAAAAAAATTACTTACAAAGGACAGCCAGCAAGAATAAGCTCTGATTTTTCAGCAGAAACCATGCAAGCGAGAAGGCAATGGGATGGTATATATAAAAGCCTGAAAGAGAAAAATTTTTAACCAAGAATTATATGTGGTTGCTATTGTTATGTACCTTTGAGTTGGACCCAACTCATAGTGACACCTCCTTGGGTTTCCGAGGCAGCATCACTATGGAAGTAGATTGCCCCATCTTACTTCCAAGGAGTGACTGGTGGGTTTGAACCACCAGCCTTGTAGTTAGCAGTCAAGTGCCTTAGGTACTATGCTACCAGAGCTCCATTGTCCCTCAAATATGATGGTGAAATTAGGAGATTTCCAGATAAGCAGAAACTAAGGGAATTTGTTAAAACC